>NC_086321.1:284384709-284554709 GCF_036172605.1 Pelobates fuscus | reverse complement strand
AAAATTCTTCCAAAGCACATACATATAAACAATACAAGCATACTATGTGACACAATGAATTAGAGGGCTGGAATTATTTTTTTCCAGGGCTGCTTTCTGTTCCCAGTCCGGCCCTGATTGAGACAGTGGGGTTGGTATAAGAGCAGCTATATGTCCCACATAGTCCTGTCTTCCTGATTCAGCGGCACGCTTAGCTGCATTATCTGCCATCCGGTTTCCTTTGGTTACATCACCATCTCCTCTCAGATGCGCTCGACAATGTATAATTCCAACTTCATTCGGTTCCCATACTGCTTCCAATAGTTGTAGGATTTTAGCTGCGTACTTGATTTCTTTGCCCTCTGAATTCAATAGTCCTCTTTCTTTATACAAAGCTCCGTGGGCATGAGTGGTTAAAAACGCATACTTGGAATCCGTGTAGATGTTCACTCTTAAACCTTCAGCCAATTGTAACGCTCGTGTCAGTGCTATCAATTCTGCCTTTTGTGCTGATGTTCCTTTTGCCAGTGGCCGAGCTTCTATCACCTTGTCTATTGTTGTTACTGCATATCCTGCATAGCGGATCCCTTCTTTCACATAACTACTGCCATCTGTATAATATTGAACATCGGGGTTCTGGATGGGAAAATCACGAAGATCTGGTCTACTTGAGAATACTTCATCCATCACCTCCAAACAATCATGTTGACTTTCAGTAGGTTGTGGCAAAAGGGTAGCTGGATTTAAGGTATTTACAGTCTCTAAATGCACTCTTGGGTTTTCACACAACATTGCTTGATACTTGGTCATACGGCTGTTACTAAACCAATGATTTCCTTTGTAATCCAACAACGTCTGTACTGCATGTGGGACTCGTACATAAAGTTCTTGACCCAGAGTGAGTTTATCGGCTTCAGCTACCAGCAGGGCGGCTGCAGCTACGGCTCTTAGACAAGGTGGAAGTCCGCTGGCCACTGCATCCAGTTGCTTAGACATGTAGGCAACGGGTCTTTGCCATGATCCCAAGTACTGTGTCAATACTCCCACAGCCATTCTTCTTTGCTCGTGTACATACAGGTAGAATGGTCGTGTGTGATCAGGCAGACCTAATGCTGGGGCACTCATCAAAGCCTTCTTCACATCTTCAAATGCCTTTTGCTGTTCTGGGGCCCATAGGACTGCTCTCAAGTCCTGCACAGGGCGATACTCATCTGTACCGGGCTTTTGAACAGGCAGCAATGGGGTGTTCCAGGGGGAAGTACAGAATTTTAGGATACCATACCGTATGAACTTATCCAGATAAGATTGAATGTTCTTTTTAGCCTTCTGCGGGATGTGATATTGTCGTAGGCTCACTGGATAAACCCCAAGTTTTAGTTCGATTTTAATAGGTGGAATATTGCGGGCCAGTCCTGGTGGGTTGTTCTCTGCCCAAACTCCTGGTATGTTGAATAAGGATTCATCACTCCTAGGGTTTTGGCTAGTCAACGCTGTATAAAGTCGCCACTCTTCTTCCTTTGGTATGGATAATGTCATAATACCTGAAGGTCCATTAAACTTTAAGGATGTTGTTCCGTTTGGTAGGAACGTAATCTGCGCTTGTAATTTGGATAGCATATCACGTCCCAGCAATTGGACTGGACATTCAGGCATATAAAGGAATTGATGTTTTACTACGTGGCCTCCCAATGTACAGAGTCGACTTTTAAGAACCGGTTTTGCAGCACTTCTTCCAGTTGCTCCTATTACGGTAATAGTTCTTCCAGATGGAGGAGCAACTAGGTTAGTCACCACCGAATGTTCAGCACCAGTGTCGATCATGAATGCACTCCTTTTTCCCCCTATTGATACATCGACCATAGGCTCCGCTCGACCAAGGGGGATGGAGCCCGGTCGGTATCAATAGTCCTCCATGACCGTGTCAGCCAATCCCACAAAGTCCCTACCTTCTCTATCGCGGGACCTTTGCGCTGTGGGATAATATCTATCCTCTCTTACACTCCCTCTATTACCATTACTCCCTCCGGGACCTCCTCTACCTCTCGCTCTGCCTCTAAAGTTTCCATAACCTGCCCTGGGTGGATCTCTCTCGTACTGCTCTCTTTTCGGACACTCGCTTCTCCAATGCCCTTCTTCTCTGCAATACACGCACTGATTCCTACTCAGGGGCTCCCTATTCCACCTACTATCGCCTCTATCTGGGCCCCGTCTATCTACGCCTGCGATCGCTACCGCTAGCATATCTGCCTTTTTACGCATCTTGCGCTCTTCCTCTTTCTTACTTTCTGATTCCCTATTCATGTACACCTTATTTGCTACCTCCATTAGTTGGGTGATGGACATTCCTGCAAACCCTTCTAACTTCTGTAGCTTGCGCTTAATATCTCCGTAAGCTTGGCTGACAAAGGCAGAGTTTACCATTCGGGAATTATCTGCGTCTTCCGGATTAAAGGGGGTATACAAGCGGTATGCCTCCAATAATCGGTCATAAAAGACACTGGGCGCTTCATCACGTTTCTGAATCACCTCAACTGTCTTCGACATATTTATAGCTTTCTTCCCTCCGGCTCTCATGCCAGCAATTATAGCATCTCTATAGGCTTTTAGGTGACGCACATCTGCGTTCCATTCGGGATCGGTATTTGGATAATGAGTTGCGGCCCATGCTGCTGGATTGGCTTGATTTAAAGTACGGGCTTCTTCCTCCAGTGCTTTAATGGCCGCTTGATTAATCCTAGTCCTCTCCTCATTATTAAACAATGTCATTAATAATTGCTGGCAATCAGCCCAAGTCGGATTATGTGTCTGAACTATCGAGGTGAACAGGTCGGTCATGGCTTGTGGTTTCTCAGTATACGAGGAATTGTGGGTCTTCCAATTCAAGAGATCGGTAGTCGTGAACGGGACATATACGAAGACTGAGTCAGCATACACCATTTGACCTGTGGCATCAAGATAGGCTGACCCAGGATTCAAACGAAGAGGCATCTGATAATGTTTGGGTCGTTGGGTACCGGTCAGTTGTCGGGTTAGTATAGGGCTACGTGGAGGGGCGTCGGTTAGAGGTTCCGGTCGGGGGGTAGTAAGACATGAGGATGTAGAAGCTTGATTTTGGGGAAGGTCGGTAAATAGAATATTCTGAGCCGGGCTAGAAGAAGCCTGACCGGAAGCTTGAGTTGGCGCCAAATCGGGATATATGGGTTTAACGGGGTTTGTACCGGAAGGGGAGGTTTAGTAACGGGTGGGATGGATTCTGAACTGGAGGAGGAAGCGGATGTGGATGGGGACACCGGGCGAGTGGGTGTGGAACTTCCTGTACTTGTATCACTTCCCTCTACAGGGAAGTAATGGGGCGGCATAGGGATCTCGGACTCAGGGGGCGTGTCCAAAATGGGCTTAACCGTGGTCCTAGTGGACAAACAAGTCCTGGCCACCATGAGGCGACATTGCTCCTCGTGGCATATCCGAATCCATCTTGGCGAGTCGTTTACGGACTGCCTCCAACAATCAATGTATGGAAACTGTCCGTAAAGTTCAGGCCTACCTGATACAGCCACGTGTACACGCTGTACCAGATTTGGATCCAAACTGCCACGTGGCGGCCATGCCGCAACCAAAGTAGGCCACTCCCTAGTGCACAAAGTGACCAAACGTACAGAAGACATTTTCACCCCAAAATCACATTTTGTAAATCCCTTTTTAAAATTCTTCACCATACAACCTAAGGGATCCAAAATCGTCGACTCCGACGCGCCCATACTTATCAATGGAGCGTCGTTGACAACGAATACTATGCACACGCTCTATTCAACAGTCACACCCGTTTCTTCCGGCAACAGCACCACGTGGTACAGTTACCAAGTGAAACGTACACAATAACACAATGAGCACTCAGGGAATTCCCGTACACACACAGCTGTTACCCCAGTCACTAAGTAATCGATATTATGCCCTTTGGCGAAACTATACAGTCACCCACGCTATAATTCTCCATATATGAATTACCCGTCTATAACACACCCCAGTAACATCGTCTTTTACAGATAGTAGTTACAGTACGGTTAGCATAGGTCAAAGTACAATTTAAGGTCACAATACAATTATTAGTGGTTATGGTGTTAGACATGCATTAGACGACAATGATTAGTACTTATATACAATGTCAGTAAATATACAGGGTTATGGTACCGTGCACTATAATACAGCAACACACTATTAACACTCTCGCTAGACGGCTGAGCTCGCGCTATCTAACAAGATATACACTTTACTAACAATCTTTAACACATATACAATCCCAACTAAACTATTGGCCAGTACCTTGATGGACTACCTAAAACTATCTACATCCGTTTTGGTTAGCCACACTGCCCAAGCACCACATATAGCGAACTAGAGGGCGGAATTTACAACAGAACCCTTTTAGTCTTTCTACTCTATCAATAGTCTAGTGGGTTCCAAATTTACACGCCTTCCCACTTAGCCAAGATAGGTTGAGATCTAGCAAACGATAATGTACATCAGAGTCTGCTTAGTCTCCCGGTCCCTCCGACCTAGCAAACAAATTGTACACCCTAGAACGCTAGTCTAGACAAGACACGGGTGTCCGGCTAGGGCTATTTACACAGAACCCCGCCTGACTCCAAACCAAATCAAACGGTCTTACTAAAGAGCGTTCGATTGAGCGGTGCGCCTTCGCTCCTTCCCTCCGACAGAGGGGGCAGATTCCATACACAGATTTAACCCCTTATGGGCCTACCGCACAATCGGTATACCCCTAGTGGGTCCGCCGTCTAAAACAGCGGTCGTCTTACCTCCTCGTTCCTGAACCTGAGTTCACACTCATCGACGGGGACACCCCAGCACTTACTACGTAGAGGCCGATGATCTCCTGGACAACAGACCAGTGGCGCCGAGACGAAGGGAGGTCCACGCAGAAGTTCAGGGGTGCAGCCGTAGAGAACGTGGGCAAAGATAGACCGTCTCACGCCTCTGCTTCTCAGCTACCGTTGAACGATGAGCTTCCCGGCCAATGCACCAAATGATACCGGAGAAACTGACGGAAGCCAAGCACAGAGAGATGGACACAGGTTTCTTCAGGAAGGAAGAGATTCTTTATTCAGTTCACCGATCGGGACTCAGAGGGACTAATGTCACCAAAATACAGCAAGTTCTGAGCCCCGGACAATAGTGCAGGCTCCTTATATAGGCATATAACTCCTCCCATATTAAGCTCCACCCGCACATTCTCTTGACCAATCAATACAAATAAGAATTAACTTCCTGCTTGACCGCATGGCCTGTCCAGCACAATGGAGGAGGGGAATACTACATCCTATATTCTCGCACATGCTCCGTACACTACTGATCGTATCTTGCCACGTGCAACTAACTGATCGATACGTCAGCATATGCACGTACACATGCCACGTGGTAATCTCGGCCTACTAAATTTATTTTTACCGAAATTCCACCACATTTTCAATTCATTGTTTAGTAAATAGAAAGCAGAGATGGATTTATTCACAAAATGTTAATCTATGGAGAATTACCAAGGGAACTGCAAATAATAGGCTAAAATAGTTATCAGAATATATATTTGAAGATGTAAAATATTTCAATATAGCTATGTTGACCTAAAACATATTTGCTAAACTTTAGTCTACGTTGAATTGTCAAGAGAACTAACTGCAAATAATAGGCCAACATAGTTATCAGGAAACACTGTCCAGAGTATGTCATTGTTTCCACAGTTTATACATTTGTGGTGGAATCTCGGTAAAAATAAATTTAGTAGGCCGAGATTACCACGTGGCATGTGCACGTGCATATGCTGACGTATCGATCAGTTAGTTGCACGTGGCAAGATACGATCAGTAGTGTACGGAGCATGTGCGAGAATACAGGATGTAGTATTCCCCTCCTCCATTGTGCTGGACAGGCCATGCGGTCAAGCAGGAAGTTAATTCTTATTTGTATTGATTGGTCAAGAGAATGTGCGGGTGGAGCTTAATATGGGAGGAGTTATATGCCTATATAAGGAGCCTGCACTATTGTCCGGGGCTCAGAACTTGCTGTATTTTGGTGACATTAGTCCCTCTGAGTCCCGATCGGTGAACCGAATAAAGAATCTCTTCATTCCTGAAGAAACCTGTGTCCATCTCTCGGTGCTTGGCTTCCGTCAGTTTCTCCGGTATCATTTGGTGCATTGGCCGGGAAGCTCATCGTTCAACGGTAGCTGAGAAGCAGAGGCGTGAGACGGTCTATCTTTGCCCACGTTCTCTACGGCTGCACCCCTGAACTTCTGCGTGGACCTCCCTTCGTCTCGGCGCCACTGGTCTGTTGTCCAGGAGATCATCGGCCTCTACGTAGTAAGTGCTGGGGTGTCCCCGTCGATGAGTGTGAACTCAGGTTCAGGAACGAGGAGGTAAGACGACCGCTGTTTTAGACGGCGGACCCACTAGGGATATACCGATTGTGCGGTAGGCCCATAAGGGGTTAAATCTGTGTATGGAATCTGCCCCCTCTGTCGGAGGGAAGGAGCGAAGGCGCACCGCTCAATCGAACGCTCTTTAGTAAGACCATTTGATTTGGTTTGGAGTCAGGCGGGGTTCTGTGTAAATAGCCCTAGCCGGTCTTGTCTAGACTAGCGTTCTAGGGTGTACAATTTGTTCGCTAGGTCGGAGGGACCGGGAGACTAAGCAGACTCTGATGTACATTATCGTTTGCTAGATCTCAACCTATCTTGGCTAAGTGGGAAGGCGTGTAAATTTGGAACCCACTAGACTATTGATAGAGTAGAAAGACTAAAAGGGTTCTGTTGTAAATTCTGCCCTCTAGTTCGCTATATGTGGTGCTTGGGCAGTGTGGCTAACCAAAACGGATGTAGATAGTTTTAGGTAGTCCATCAAGGTACTGGCCAATAGTTTAGTTGGGGTTGTATATGTGTTAAAGATTGTTAGTAAAGTGTATATCTTGTTAGATAGCGCGAGCTCAGCCGTCTAGCGAGAGTGTTAATAGTGTGTTGCTGTATTATAGTGCACGGTACCATAACCCTGTATATTTACTGACATTGTATATAAGTACTAATCATTGTCGTCTAATGCATGTCTAACACCATAACCACTAATAATTGTATTGTGACCTTAAATTGTACTTTGACCTATGCTAACCGTACTGTAACTACTATTTGTAAAAGACGATGTTACTGGGGTGTGTTATAGACGGGTAATTCATATATAGAGAATTATAGCGTGGGTGACTGTATAGTTTCGCCAAAGGGCATAATATCGATTACTTAGTGACTGGTGTAACAGCTGTGTGTGTACGGGAATTCCCTGAGTGATTATCGTGTTATTGTGTACGTTTCACTTGGTAACTGTACCACGTGGTGCTGTTGCCGGAAGAAACGGGTGTGACTGTTGAATAGAGCGTGTGTATAGTATTCGTTGTCAACGACACTCCATTGCTAAGTATGGGCGCGTCGGAGTCAACGATTTTGGATCCCTTAGGTTGTATGGTGAAGAATTTTAAAAAGGGATTTACAAAATGTGATTTTGGGGTTAAAATGTCTTCTGTACGTTTGGTCACTTTGTGCACTAGGGAGTGGCCTACTTTGGTCGCGGCGTGGCCGCCACGTGGCAGTTTGGATCCAAATCTGGTACAGCGTGTACACGTGGCTGTATCAGGTAGGCCTGAACTTTACGGACAGTTTCCATACATAGATTGTTGGAGGCAGGCCGTAAACGACTTGCCAAGATGGATTCGGATATGCCACGAGGAGCAATGTCGCCTCATGGTGGCCAGGACTTGTTTGTCCACTAGGACCATGGTTAAGCCCATTTTGGACACGCCCCCTGAGTCCGAGATCCCTATGCCGCCCCCTTACTTCCCTGTAGAGGGAAGTGATACAAGTACAGGAAGTTCCACACCCACTCGTCCGTTGTCCCCATCTACTTCCTCCTCCAGCTCAGAATCCATCCCACCCGTTACTAAACCTCCCCTTCCGGTACCAACCCCCGTTAGACCCATATATCCTGATTTGGCGCCAATTCAAGCTTCCGGTCAGGCTTCTTCTAGCCCGGCTCGGAATATTCTATTTACCGACCTCACCCAAAATCAAGCTTCTACATCCTCATGTCTTACTACCCCCCGACCGGAACCTCTAACCGACGCCCCTCCACGTAGCCCTATACTAACCCGACAACTGACCGGTACCCAACGACCCAAACATTATCAGATGCCTCTTCGTTTGAATCCTGGGTCAGCCTATCTTGATGCCACAGGTCAAATGGTGTATGCTGACCCAGTCTTCGTATATGTCCCGTTCACGACTACCGATCTCTTGAATTGGAAGACCCACAATTCCTCGTATACTGAGAAACCACAAGCCATGACCGACCTGTTCACCTCGATAGTCCAGACGCATAATCCAACCTGGGCTGATTGCCAGCAATTATTAATGACATTATTTAACAATGAGGAGAGGACTAGGATTAACCAAGCGGCCATTAAAGCGCTAGAGGAAGAAGCTCGTACTTTAAACCAAGCCAATCCAGTAGCATGGGCCGCAACTCATTATCCAAATACCGATCCCGAATGGAACGTTAATGGCGCAGATATGCGTCACCTAAAAGCCTATAGAGATGCTATAATTGCTGGCATGAAAGCCGGAGGGAAGAAAGCCATAAATATGTCGAAGACAGTTGAGGTGATTCAGAAAAGTGATGAAGCGCCCAGTGTCTTTTATGACCGATTATTGGAGGCATACCACTTGTATACCCCCTTTAATCCGGAAGACGCTGATAATTCCCGAATGGTAAACTCTGCCTTTGTCAGCCAAGCCTACGGGGATATTAAGCGCAAGCTACAGAAGTCAGAAGGGTTTGCAGGAATGTCCATTACCCAACTAATGGAGGTAGCAAATAAGGTGTACATGAATAGGGAATCAGAAAGTAAGAAAGAGGAAGAGCGCAAGATGCGTAAAAAGGCGGATATGTTAGCGGTAGCGATCGCAGGCGTAGATAGACGGGGCCCAGATAGAGGCGATAGTAGGTGGAATAGGGAGCCCCTGAGTAGGAATCAGTGCGTGTATTGCAGAGAAGAAGGGCATTGGAGAAGCGAGTGTCCGAAAAGAGAGCAGTACGAGAGAGACCCACCCAGGGCAGGTTATGGAAACTTTAGAGGCAGAGCGAGAGGTAGAGGAGGTCCCGGAGGGAGTAATGGTAACAGAGGAAGTGTAAGAGAAGACAGGTACTATCCCGCAGCGCAAAGGTCCCGCGATAGAGAAGGTAGGGACTTCGTAGGATTGGCTGACACGGTCATGGAAGACTATTGATACCGACCGGGCTCCATCCCCCTTGGTCGAGCGAAGCCTATGGTCGATGTATCAATAGGGGGAAAAAGGAGTGCATTCATGATCGACACTGGTGCTGAACATTCGGTGGTGACTAACCTAGTTGCTCCTCCATCTGGAAGAACTATTACTGTAATAGGAGCAACTGGAAGGATTGCTGCAAAACCGGTTCTTAAAAGTCGACTCTGTACATTGGGAGGCCACGTAGTAAAACATCAATTCCTTTACATGCCTGAATGTCCAGTCCAATTGCTGGGACGTGATTTGCTATCCAAATTACAAGCGCAGATTACGTTCCTACCAAACGGAACAACATCCTTAAAGTTTAATGGACCTTCAGGTATTATGACATTATCCATACGAAAGGAAGAAGAGTGGCGACTTTATACAGCGTTGACTAGCCAAAACCCTAGGAGTGATGAATCCTTATTCAACATACCAGGAGTTTGGGCAGAGAACAACCCACCAGGACTGGCCCGCAATATTCCACCTATTAAAATCGAACTAAAACTTGGGGTTTATCCAGTGAGCCTACGACAATATCACATCCCGCAGAAGGCTAAAAAGAACATTCAATCTTATCTGGATAAGTTCATACGGTATGGTATCCTAAAATTCTGTACTTCCCCCTGGAACACCCCATTGCTGCCTGTTCAAAAGCCCGGTACAGATGAGTATCGCCCTGTGCAGGACTTGAGAGCAGTCAATGATGCGGTTGTTAGTATACATCCAGTTGTGCCCAATCCGTATAACCTGCTTGCTTTAATTCCGGGCGGGGCTACCTATTTTACAGTCTTAGACCTCAAAGATGCCTTCTTTTGCCTCCGAATTGCCGCAGAAAGCCAATGTATCTTCGCTTTCCAATGGGAAAATGCTGTAACGGGCTCAAAATGCCAGATGACTTGGACAAGACTGCCCCAAGGGTTTAAAAATTCACCTACCCTGTTCGGTTCAGCTCTAAGTCAAGATCTACTGGATTTCGAGTCAATCCCAGGAGAGTGTGTATTGTTACAATATGTAGATGACTTGTTGATAGCCGCAGTCACAAGGGAAATATGTCAGCAAGCAAAGCACAATCTACTACACATTCTCTGGAAGGCAGGATACAAGGTGTCTAGGAAGAAGGCTCAGTTGTGTCTGCCAACTGTCAAATATCTGGGATTCCATATCTCTGAAGGTCAAAGGATAATGGGGCCAGAGAGAAAAGAAGCTGTGTGCCAAATACCAACACCCAAGAATAGAAGACAAGTGCAAGAGTTCTTGGGGGCAGCAGGCTTCTGTAGGATATGGATTTCCATTTACGCGATATTGGCAAAACCTCTGTATGCAGCTATCAAGGGTACAGAACACGACCCCTTCCTATAAACCCCGGAACAGCAAAAGGCATTTGAAGATGTGAAGAAGGCTTTGATGAGTGCCCCAGCATTAGGTCTGCCTGATCACACACGACCATTCTACCTGTATGTACACGAGCAAAGAAGAATGGCTGTGGGAGTATTGACACAGTACTTGGGATCATGGCAAAGACCCGTTGCCTACATGTCTAAGCAATTGGATGCAGTGGCCAGCGGACTTCCACCTTGTCTAAGAGCCGTAGCTGCAGCCGCCCTGCTGGTAGCTGAAGCCGATAAACTCACTCTGGGTCAAGAACTTTATGTACGAGTCCCACATGCAGTACAGACGTTGTTGGATTACAAAGGAAATCATTGGTTTAGTAACAGCCGTATGACCAAGTATCAAGCAATGTTGTGTGAAAACCCAAGAGTGCATTTAGAGACTGTAAATACCTTAAATCCAGCTACCCTTTTGCCACAACCTACTAAAAGTCAACATGATTGTTTGGAAGTGATGGATGAAGTATTTTCAAGTAGACCAGATCTTCGTGATTTTCCCATCCAGAACCCCGACGTTCAATACTACACAGACGGCAGTAGTTATGTGAAAGAAGGGATCCGCTATGCAGGATATGCAGTAACAACGATAGACAAGGTGATAGAAGCTCGGCCACTGGCAAAAGGAACATCAGCACAAAAGGCAGAATTGATAGCACTGACACGAGCGTTACAATTGGCTGAAGGTTTAAGAGTGAACATCTACACGGATTCCAAGTATGCGTTTTTAACCACTCATGCCCACGGAGCTTTGTATAAAGAAAGAGGACTATTGAATTCAGAGGGCAAAGAAATCAAGTACGCAGCTAAAATCCTACAACTATTGGAAGCAGTATGGGAACCGAAAGAAGTTGGAATTATACATTGTCGAGCGCATCTGAGAGGAGATGGTGATGTAACCAAAGGAAACCGGATGGCAGATAATGCAGCTAAGCGTGCCGCTGAATCAGGAAGACAGGAATATGTGGAACATATAGCTGCTCTTATACCAACCCCACTGTCTCAATTGACTCCAGTTTATACAGCTCAAGAAGAAGAGTGGTTAAAGACTGAACCTGGAAACTATTTGGAGAACAAATGGTATCAGTTAGAAGATGGGAGAATAGTTATCCCAACATCACTAGCGGTAGAAATTGTCCAAAACTATCACAACGGGACACATTCTGGGAGAGACAGTACAGAAGAATCTCTCAGAAAACATTTCTACATACTAAGATTGTCCAACTTAACTCAAGCCATTGTACGAAGATGTGTGACGTGTGCTAAAAATAATGCAAGGCAAGGACCAGTAAAGCCACCAGGAGTCCAGTTTATGGGGGGACTCCCTATGTCCGATCTACAAATTGACTATACAGTAATGCCTAAATCTGGTGGACATCGCTACCTACTAGTAGTTGTGTGCACCTATTCAGGCTGGGTAGAAGCATGTCCTACTCGTACAGAGAAAGCAGGAAAAGTTGTGAGATTCCTGCTACGAGAAATAATACCCCGATATGGACTACCCTGCTCTATAGGATCGGACAATGGTCCAGCTTTTGTTCATCAATGCCTACAACAACTGACTCATATGCTCGGTATAAAGTGGAGGCTTCATACGGCATATAGACCTCAGAGTTCTGGTAAGGTAGAGAGAATGAATAGAACTATTAAGAACCAGTTGGCAAAAATGTGTCAGGAAACCCAACTTAAGTGGAATGTTCTTTTGCCCATAGCTCTGTTACGAATCCGCAGTACACCTACCAGAAGGATGGGCCTCTCTCCTTTTGAAATCATGTATGGGCGTCCACCTCCCGTACTTGGTAACTTAAGGGGGGATTTGAATCAGTTGGGAGAAGGAATTACTCGGCAGCAGGTTGTAGAGTTGGGTAAGACTATGGAGGAGGTACAGAAATGGGTACAAGATAGATTACCTGTGAATATTTATCCCCCTGTTCATAGTTATCACCCAGGAGACCAAGTGTGGATTAAAGAGTGGAATAATGTACCGTTAGGGCCCAAGTGGAGAGGTCCTTATGTTGTTCTTTTGTCTACCCCTACAGCGATAAAAGTGGCCGAAGTGACTCCGTGGATACATCACTCCAGGGTTAAACCAGCAGCAGTCAATTCTTGGCAAGTTACAGCAGATCCAGAGAATCCCTGCAAGATCCGGTTAAAGCGCACGACTCAGTCGGAGTGATGAGGAACCTTGTGGATTACAAATTTTATTGTTTCAGAGATTGGTAAGTGAGTGAGAAGGCCATAATAAAGCCTGTCCGCTCACCGATGTGTAGTTTAAAAGTCAGGAAAAGTCTCGAAGGGACCCCTGTGAAGACGAGCAGAACTCCATTCCCTGCAGCCCTTACATCCTGGAAGCTGAGGTGCCATCGCACGGACGAAGACTGAGGATGCCGACGAAAGATGTGTTTCTGATAATGTTTTTATATATGTATTTTTATATTCAGGAAGGTAGAGGTACCGACACTCCTAGCTGTGAGGTATGCATTAAGACTACAAGAACAGGTAACCATATTTCCCAGACCCTAATTTGGCATTCGCAATACGAGTGTAAAGGAGATGTATCAAGATGTAGATACTTAAATATAGAGTATAGTGTGTGCCATTTAGGAGTAGGAGAACCTAAGTGCTTCAGTCCAGAGTATCAACCCCGTACAATTTTGTTGACTCTCAGGAATGGAGATCCTCAGGGGACCCTAATTAATAAAACGGTATTAGAATCCGTACATTCTTCGGGTGTTCTGCTATTTGATGCATGTAAGGCGATATCAAGTGGTAGAAAGCCGTGGAATGTATGTGGGGATCTTAGATGGGAGAGAACGTATGGGTCTAATGATAAATATATTTGTCCCAGTAGTAAAAATAAGTATGTGAGTCCTAGATGCCCAAATAGAGAATACAATTTTTGCCCATATTGGTCTTGTGTGGGGTGGGCAACTTGGGGACAGACAGCAGACAAGGACATGATTGTGACTAAGTTGCCTACCAATCCATACTGTAAGCCTATGGAATGCAATCCAGTCCATATTCTTATAAATAATCCTGACCAATTCTTGGATAGATATGGTAATTTATTTGGGTTTCAAATATACGGGACGGGTTTAGACCCTGGGACAGTATTGCTTATAGGGATAGAGACCGATACGGTAACCTCCCAAACTCATCATGTATACCATTCCTTTTATGAAGAGATGAGTATAGATAATAAGATCCCCCATAATGCTAAAAACCTGTTCATTGATTTAGCCGAAAGTATTGCCGGTAGTCTTAATGTTACCAACTGCTATGTGTGTGGAGGTACTAACATGGGAGACCAATGGCCTTGGGAAGCAAAGGAGGTAATGTCCGGTTCTGAGGCAGTTGACCAATTAATATCCTCACAAGCCGATTATCAGATAAGTGTTAGAGGTAAATCTGAGTGGAGATTAAAGACCTCCATCATAGGTTATGTTTGCATAGCAAGGAAAGGAATGATGTATAATACTTCTGTAGGAGAATTAACTTGTTTAGGGCAAAAAGCTTATGATGATGATACAAAGAATACAACTTGGTGGTCGGCTTCAAATGTCTCAGAACCATCTAACCCGTTTGCAAGATATGCCAATTTAAAGGACGTGTGGTTTGATTTATCCATCACATCTAGTTGGAGAGCCCCAGCAAATTTGTACTGGATCTGTGGTAAGAAAGCCTATTCGGAGTTGCCACAGGACTGGGAAGGGGCATGTGTGTTGGGTATGCTCAAACCATCCTTCTTCTTGTTACCTATTGAAACAGGTGAGACTTTGGGTGTTAAAGTGTATGATGTGAATCATAGGAAGAAAAGGGGACCCATAGAGATAGGCGCCTGGGAAGATAATGAATGGCCTCCCCAGCGTATTATAGAGTATTATGGGCCAGCCACATGGGCAGAGGATGGTACCTTTGGATATAGAACCCCAATTTATATGCTCAACCGTATTATAAGATTACAGGCAGTGGTTGAGATTATTACTAATGAGACCTCACAAGCGCTCAATCTTCTAGCGAAGCATAATACCAGGATGAGGACAGCAGTATACCAAAATAGATTAGCTTTGGATTACCTATTGGCAGTAGAGGGAGGTGTATGTGGGAAGTTTAACCTGAGCAATTGCTGTCTTCAAATAGATGACGAAGGGCAAGCAATAGCTGAGCTTACTAGCCATATGGTTAAACTAGCACATGTGCCTACTCAGGTATGGAAAGGGTATAATCCAAGCAGTTGGTTTGGTAGCTGGTATGAGCAGTTTGGAGGGCTTAAGGCATTGGTAGGCGGAGTCCTACTGATTTTAATGTTGTGTTTACTCCTGCCATGTCTTATCCCCTTAGTAGTTAGGTCTGTGCAACGCTTGATAGAAAATATAGCAGAAAGGAAGGCTGCAGCACAGATAATGGCCATATATAAATATAAGGCTCTAGATCAGGGAGAACCAATGCAGGAAGAGGAGTGTTAAGGGATTCACATCATAGGAAAAGTCTGGTCTGGTTCATGGTAACCTGAGGTGTATGCAAACCAAGGTTAAGTGATGCCTCAAGTAATTGTGAAATATCAAGAGGCATCAAAGGGGGGATTGTGGTGGAATCTCGGTAAAAATAAATTTAGTAGGCCGAGATTACCACGTGGCATGTGTACGTGCATATGCTGACGTATCGATCAGTTAGTTGCACGTGGCAAGATACGATCAGTAGTGTACGGAGCATGTGCGAGAATACAGGATGTAGTATTCCCCTCCTCCATTGTGCTGGACAGGCCATGCGGTCAAGCAGGAAGTTAATTCTTATTTGTATTGATTGGTCAAGAGAATGTGCGGGTGGAGCTTAATATGGGAGGAGTTATATGCCTATATAAGGAGCCTGCACTATTGTCCGGGGCTCAGAACTTGCTGTATTTTGGTGACATTAGTCCCTCTGAGTCCCGATCGGTGAACCGAATAAAGAATCTCTTCCTTCCTTAAGAAACCTGTGTCCATCTCTCTGTGCTTGGCTTCCGTCAGTTTCTCCGGTATCACATTCAGATACATTCATACTCTCTGTACATTACTGTTTTATTGCTGTGGAGCTGCAATACATTCATACAATCTCCACATAATTATCTTGTGTCACTAGCATCTCAATAATGAATGACAAACACCAGGGCCAGACTGGGATAAAAATTCGGCCCGGGCATTTTTTTATCAGAGCGGCCCACTAAGAAGGGGCAGGGCAGAGAGGGTGTGTTTTGTCGTCACTAACGACAAACACGCCCCCTTCTCAAAGTGCGGGCCAGGGCAGACCATGCGCAGAGCTCTGCTAAAGATCTCTAGCATGAGAAAAAAGCCCTGTATTTGTTCTGCACAGTGCAAGCAAATTTAATAACATAAAGACAAAAGTGGAAACCACCCAGAATACGTATAATGAATAAAATACAAAAGGACAACCTGATATAGGTCAAATTTCCTTGAATGGAATCTGTGTAAAAATTGAAAACGCTTTCATAGCGTAAAAAAGTAAATATAAGTAGTGTTTAAAGTGAGATTAAAAATGCACTCACAAACAAACGATTATTCAGGCCTTTCACCCTCTCAGGGGTAGTGTGATGAGCAAAGATGTCCTCCGACACGATATATGTGGATGTAAAAAATGCAATATAGTGAAGTATGTTTAGAAATATATAAATTCACATTTATTCATTGCACTTACAAATTAGCAGCATAAAAAAGGCATCTCTCCATAAACATATGGAACTCCTGGTGGTGATAGTCGAGTATCCACAATCCAGAGTCAGGGAGAAGATACAGCATTCAAATAAAAATAATTAAATAAAAACAAATATAAGTACATAAGAAGTATAATAATATCCAACGCGTTTCGTCCTATTGGATGTCGGACTTCTTCAGGGATAATTGTGGATCCACTTCTGAGGGTTTTTATACCCTTCAACATCATCTTCTTGATCCGGTACACATGCAATCAAACATGCGTTTCACTGTGAACCGCAGAAATCCAGCGCGGAATACAAGGAGCTTCTCAAACAGTTCCGGGTAATAGTGCGCATGCGCGTAATGACCGCGCATGCGTCCACTGAAAAGACCGTTGCCTGTAGGGGACAAAAGGCATAGAAAGGCGAAAAAACGCCTGAGAACAAAACCGAGCACATATTGCTACAAATTCTAATAGAGTGGCAAAATTGCCAATAATATTACAGCATACATTCTAGATATATCTCTACATCTCAGTATATATACATATTTACGAACATGAGCACAAAATTAACTGCATAATATAAATTATACATATATACACAACCATATGTAAATATAAGTTTATAGATAAGGATGGATTTAAAATCCAATTAATATGGACCAAATTGAAGGGGCATGTAGCCCCATAATAAGTTATTGGTGTGCAGGATTACTGGATGTAAATTTAATTATATGATTATTATATGTGAAATAGAGAGTTGAGCTCAATTAAAGGGTCATGTATACCCATCATATGTTATTGATGTGCAAGAAATTATGGGTGTAGATTAAATTGATTAAAGAGCTTCCTATAAGTGAATTAGGAAATTGAACTATAGTAAGTGATAAACATAAAAAATAGGCATAAAAATATAAAAAATATATTCCATATATTTACATATAGGTTAATATATACATATAAACAAAGAAAAACCATGGCATCTTATTAAAGAGACTTCGACAACAAAGAGAACCCTTGAGGAAATGACTTATTATGGGGCTACATGCCCCTTTAATTTGGTCCATATTAATTGGATTTTAAATCCATCCTTATCTATAAACTTATATTTACATATGGTTGTGTATATATGTATAATTTATAATATGGTTGTGTATATATGTATAATTTATATTATGCAGTTAATTTTGTGCTCATGTTCGTAAATATGTATATATACTGAGATGTAGAGATATATCTAGAATGTATGCTGTAATATTATTGGCAATTTTGCCACTCTATTAGAATTTGTAGCAATATGTGCTCGGTTTTGTTCTCAGGCGGTTTTTCGCCTTTCTATGCCTTTTGTCCCCTACAGGCAACGGTCTTTTCAGTGGACGCATGCGCGGTCATTACGCGCATGCGCACTATTACCCGGAACTGTTTGAGAAGCTCCTTGTATTCCGCGCTGGATTTCTGCGGTTCACAGTGAAACGCATGTTTGATTGCATGTGTACCGGATCAAGAAGATGATGTTGAAGGGTATAAAAACCCTCAGAAGTGGATCCACAATTATCCCTGAAGAAGTCCGACATCCAATAGGACGAAACGCGTTGGATATTATTATACTTCTTATGTACTTATATTTGTTTTTATTTAATTATTTTTATTTGAATGCTGTATCTTCTCCCTGACTCTGGATTGTGGATACTCGACTATCACCACCAGGAGTTCCATATGTTTATGGAGAGATGCCTTTTTTATGCTGCTAATTTGTAAGTGCAATGAATAAATGTGAATTTATATATTTCTAAACATACTTCACTATATTGCATTTTTTACATCCACATATATCGTGTCGGAGGACATCTTTGCTCATCACACTACCCCTGAGAGGGTGAAAGGCCTGAATAATCGTTTGTTTGTGAGTGCATTTTTAATCTCACTTTAAACACTACTTATATTTACTTTTTTACGCTATGAAAGTGTTTTCAATTTTTACACAGATTCCATTCAAGGAAATTTGACCTATATCAGGTTGTCCTTTTGTATTTTATTCATTATACGTATTCTGGGTGGTTTCCACTTTTGTCTTTTTGCTATACATTTCCACAGGTGGTTGTGAAGTTCACCTGGAACTATCTCAGTATACGTGTATTCTCTTAGTGTATATACTTTATTTCTTTGTTTCAAATTTAATAACATGCTTGCACTGTGTTTCCTTGCAACTTGTCTCTGGTGTCTCTATAAATGGATACCAGGAGACAAAAATGCCAGGAAAGAGTATTGTGCTGTGTTTGGAGCCTGCTTGTGGGATTGTGTGTGGGATTGTGTGTGTGTGTGTGTGTGTGTGTGTATAGTGAGCTGATTGTGGTGTGGTATTGTGTAATAAGGTCGGTTTTAGTCGTGTTGTGTTTGTGGTGTAATGTAATGCATATGTGGCTAGGGGCTGTAGAGAATGTGTGTATAGGGGATGTAGCAAGTGTGTGCATACAGGCTGTAACGGATCCACTGGCACCCCGACTGGGTACCTCCGTTGAAAGATGCTCCTAGCGCTTCCAGAGGACTCCAAGCACTCCACCAGACACCATAAGCACCGCAGGCTGCAGCTATCTCCCTTCAGAACGAAGCAGGAACAAGCTCTTACAAGAGCTCAGTGATTATAGCAAGGGAATATGCCTAGCATAGCAATCCCTTGTAGCAGATTCCCCCAATAAGACACAGGACTCAAGTTGAGGGTAAAACAGGAACTCAGGACTGGGACACCCAGTCTGGCTTTTATTACAAACAAGTACATACAGGACACTCCCAGGGGGAGGATGAAATTAACCAATCACAGGGATGTACCTCCCACACATTTCCTCCCCTTAGATTAACAGTTAAACCAATTATTACATACAATAAAAATACAGTTTTTACACACACACTGTAACTTTAAAACCATACATTCAATTTCAATAAAAGTTCATATTCAGACTCAGCATACATCAAACATAAACCCTTCCAAAAATCAGCCAAATCCCCCCAGTGGATCAAAAGTTAGCTGGAAGTCCATTATGACCGACCGCAAGCACAATTTCCTGCCCAAAACAGTTCCATAGATTTGGGCTGTGCGGTCGGTCAATTTCATGCCGAAAAAACGACTAAGTCCCATTTCGAACGGGACTTAGTCTCTGGAGCTGCAAGTTCCGTATGGGAGAAGGTAAGGGTCAGCGGTGTTCGGTAGAATGTGTAGCCGATTTTAGTTCCACAGAATCTTTAGCATACACCACTGACCGCATTCGAGGAAACCAAGATGGCCGCCGCCACGTGCAATTGACCGGCAGTAACCTCACAGCCTGGGAGGTAAATTGCCTGCACACTTTAGCTTCTGGGTGGTCCGCCTGTGTAATACTTGGCTCAGTAAGCCCTATTTACTGAACCAAGTGGGGGAAAGCCAGGAACAAGTTATTTTACAGGTCTGGGGACATAGTCTTAAAGGGGCATTGTTCAGCAAAGTCACAATATGTCCCCAGACGGTTCTTAAAGGGCCATACACACCAATAAAAGTCCATACGTTTTCAGGGGCCATAGTCTTAAAGGGTATTGTTACCCAAAGTCTCAATAGGTCCCCAGACAGTTCTTAAAGGGCCAGCAGCAGTACAATAAAATACCATTCACTGTACTTAAAGGGCCAGCAGTCGCACGATAAAATACAATATGCCCCAAATATGTCCAGGGGCCATAGTCGCAGGGCAGGAGGCTAGCAACCAGGCTTCTCCAGTTCACAGTGGCGAAGTTGGTTTCACCACACAGGCTATAGTGTGTGTGTGTGTGTGTGGGTGTGTGTATATATGTGATGTAGTGTTTGTAGAGAGTGTGTGTTTAGGGGTGTAGTATGCGTTTGCTTACAAGGAATCTAGTGTGTGTATAGGGGATCCAGAGTGTGTATGTCAGGAATGTAGTGTGTGTGCATATATATATATATATATATATATATATATATATATATATATTTGGAAGTATTGTGTATGTGTGTGGTGCAGTGTGTTGGGGAGGTTCTGTGTGTATGTGAGGGGTGCAGTATGTGTGTATAATGTGTGTGAGGGTGCTGTGTGAGAGTGCTGTGTATGATGTGTTTTGTGATAGTGCTGAGTGTGATGTGTGTGACTCCTGAGGGTAATGCGTGTGAGAGTGCCGAGTGTGATAGTGCTGTGGATGATGTGTGAGAGTGCTGAGTGTGATGTGTGTGGGAGTGCTGTGTGTGATGTGTTTTGTGATAGTGCTGAGTGTGATGTGTGTGAGTTTTGTGTGTGTGTGATGTGTTTTGTGATAGTGCTGAGTGTGATGTGTGATGTGTGTGAGAGTGCTGAGTGTGATAGTGCTGTGGATGATGTGCGTGAGTGCTGAGTGTGATGTGTGTGATAGTGCTGTGTATGATGTGTTTTGTGATAGTGCTGAGTGTGATGTGTTTTGTGATAGTGCTGAGTGTGATGTGTGTGTGAGTCCTGAGTGTGATGTGTGTGAGAGTGCTGTGTGTGAGAGTGCTGAGTGTGATAGTGCTGTGGATGTGTGTGAGTGCTGAGTGTGATGTGTGTGAGAGTGCTGTGTGTGAAAGTGCTGTGATGGGTTTGAGAGTGCTGTGTGTGATGGTAGTGAGAATGATGGGAGTGAGAGTGCTGTGTGAAGTGCTGTGATGGATTTGAGAGTGCTGTGTGTGATGGGAGTGAGAGTGATGGGAGTGAGAGTGCTGTGTGTGATGGGAGTGAGAGTGCTGTGTGTGATGGGAGTGATAGTGCTGTGTGTGATAGTGCTGTGTGTGAATGTTAGAAGGGATTGAGTGTTGGGGGGTAAAATAAAATGTAGCATTATGCCCCCCCCCCACCCCACTCCCTTCTTACCTGTAGCCTGGGAGGTGGGGGGGGGACCGGCACGCTGGTGAGTGAGAGGGGGGGACCAGCACGCTGGTATCTTCCCTGGCGGTCCAGTGGGTGAGTGAACTCTAGCCTGCGGGGCTAGAGTTCACTCTCGCGAGATCCGGTCGTTGCCATGGCAACGCGCCGGATCTCGCGAGAGGAACCCGGCGGAGCTGCAAGATAGAGCTCCGCCGGGTCCTCTTCCTCCCTCCCCAGCCGCATGTCTTTCCAAGTGGGCCGGTGAGGGAGATCTTTGATCTCCTCACCGGCCCTTCATTGAAAACAGCGGGGCCGGCGCTCAGATAGTGCCGGCCCTGCATAGACCGGCAGGGGAGATCCTGGGACCTTCCCCTGCCGGCCTCGGCCCATGGCCACTGCGGCCCACCGGGCATTTGCCCGGTGTGCCCGATGGCCAGTCCGGGCCTGACAAACACTGATACATCCAGGGTAGGGTTTGAGAAATCAATAACTTTTTTTTATTAATTAACCAATGTCAATAATATGACATACAATGAATGCTTAACCTGTGGAGAACTGTTTGACTAGGTATGGAAGATGAGATCTTCTAAATGAGCTCCATTTGCAGCCTCGCAAATTTAGGCTCTTTCAATTGCACTGTTCAAAACATTAGTTAATGTTTGAGGCTCTAGAGCTCAAATTTCTGCACAGATATTTATTCTCCTTGTACACGGTTTGCACATATCCCTGCAGGCAGGAATAGAGTAACATAGGGGCGGATGGAGCTGCAGTTCCAGGCCCATGCCTATGGAATAGGCCCATTGATTTAAAAAAAAAATGTTTTACTACTCTTCACATGCTCTTGCTTAAGTATGGAAACTTCAAAGGAAAGTAGGGTAACAAAACTGGTGTGGACTGGTTGAACATTAAATTAGTTAGGGTGAAGTTGACTTTGCGCACTATGCAAACACTCTTGCTGCTTCGCTTTCTCTAACATAGTGGCATGTTCCCTTTCTTCTTCACTCACTACAGACACTTTTTCTCTGACCCAGAGTGTATAGCAGGAGCTTCTGCCTGCTAGTAAGAAGGTTAGGAATGGAGTAATCCAGCGAGTGCTAGGGTACAGTCTTTAGAAAGTGTAGAGCTAGCGCATCATTAGACACATTTCTGCCTAGCTCAGAGTGCTGTCTGTAAAGTATGCCTTTGTTTGGTGATCCTGCGTGATTGGCAGGCAGCCTATCATGCATTCACACCAGACTTACCATCTAATTCTTCATGCAGACACGCCCCCTTTTTGCGCATGTTTGCCACTTAGGACGGTTCTGGTTATGTGATTCACATCAGTGGCCCACCCTTTTACCCCACCCACCGAAATCCAGCTTCACCGGAAAAAAAGTGTGGATGAAAACCGCTTCCACCGGAAGTAAGTGGATAGTTAATACATTGCTAAACACAAATACAAAAAAACAGTCAAGCCATAAGATTTGCTTTTCCACAGAAATCTCACTTTAACAGTGCTCTCACTACTGCAAGGGATTCTGTGTCGGCATATGCAAATGAACTCAACAAATCCTGGTTGGCACTGTGTAAGGTGAGGTTCGCAGTGGAGGTGGTTGGCACTGTGTAAGGTGAGGTTGGTTGGCAGTGGAGTTGAAGCTGGTTGGCATTGTGTAAAGTGGAGTTGGTTGGCAGTGGAATTGGTTGGAATTGCTTAAGGTGAGGTTGGTAAGCAGTGGAGTCAGTTGGCATTGTGTAAGGTGAGGTTGGTTGGCAGTGGAGCTGGTTGGTAGTGTAAGGTGGCATTGGTTGGCACTGTGTAAAGTGAGTTTGACATTGTGTAAGATAAGGTTGGTTGGCAGTGGAAGTAGAGCTGGTTGGCATTGTGTAAGGTGAGGTTGGTTGGCAGTGGAGGTGGAGCTGGTTGGTATTGTGTAACATGAGGTTGGTTGGCAGTAGAGGACGAGCTGGTTGGTATTGTGTAAGGTGAGGTTGGTTGGCAGTAGAGGAGGAGCTGGTTGGTATTGTGTAAGGTGAGGTTGGTTGGCAGTGGAGGAGGAGCTGATTGGTATTGTATAAGGTGAGGTTGGTTGGCAGTAGAGGAGGAGCTGGTTGGTATTGTATATGGTGAGGTTGGTTGGCAGTAGAGGAGGAGCTGATTGGTATTGTATATGGTGAGGTTGGTTGGCAGTAGAGGAGGAGCAGGTTGGTATTGTGTAAGGTGAGGTTGGTTGGCAGTAGAGGAGGAGCTGGATGGCATTGTGTAAGGTGAGGTTGGTTGGCAGTGGAGGAGGAGCTGATTGGTATTGTATATGGTGAGATTGGTTGGCAGTAGAGGAGGAGCAGGTTGGCATTGTGTAAGGTGAGGTTGGTTGGCAGTGGAGGAGGAGCTGGTTCGTATTGTGTAAGGTGAGGTTGGTTGGCAGTGGAGGAGGAGCTGGTTGGTATTGTGTAAGGTGAGGTTGGTTGGCAGTGGAGGAGGAGCTGGTTGGTATTGTGTAAGGTGAGGTTGGTTGGCAGTGGAGGAGGAGCTGGTTGGTATTGTGTAAGGTGAGGTAGGTTGGCAGTGGAGGAGGAGCTGATTGGTATTGTGTAAGGTGAGGTTGGTTGGCAGTGGAGGTGGAGCAGGTTGGTATTGTGTAAGGTGAGGTTGGTTGGCAGTGGAGGAGGAGCTGGTTGGTATTGTGTAAGGTGAGGTTGGTTGGCAGTAGAGGAGGAGCTGGTTGGTATTGTATAAGGTGAGGTTGGTTGGCAGTGGAGGAGGAGCTGGATGGTATTGTGTAAGGTGAGGTTGGTTGGCAGTAGAGGAGGAGCTGGTTGGTATTGTATAAGGTGAGGTTGGTTGGCAGTGGAGGAGGAGCTGGTTGGTATTGTGTAAGGTGAGGTTGGTTGGCAGTAGAGGAGGAGCTGGTTGGTATTGTATAAGGTGAGGTTGGTTGGCAGTAGAGGAGGAGCTGGTTGGTATTGTATAAGGTGAGGTTGGTTGGCAGTGGAGTTGAAGCTGGTTGGCATTGTGTAAAGTGGAGTTGGTTGGCAGTGGAATTGGTTGGAATTGCTTAAGGTGAGGTTGGTAAGCAGTGGAGTCAGTTGGCATTGTGTAAGGTGAGGTTGGTTGGCAGTGGAGCTGGTTGGTAATGTAAGGTGGCATTGGTTGGCACTGTGTAAAGTGAGTTTGACATTGTGTAAGATAAGGTTGGTTGGCAGTGGAAGTAGAGCTGGTTGGCATTGTGTAAGGTGAGGTTGGTTGGCAGTGGAGGTGGAGCTGGTTGGTATTGTGTAACATGAGGTTGGTTGGCAGTAGAGGATGAGCTGGTTGGTATTGTATAAGGTGAGGTTGGTTGGCAGTAGAGGAGGAGGTGGTTGGCATTGTGTAAGGTGAGGTTGGTTGGCAGTGGAGGAGGAGGTGGTTGGCATTGTGTAAGGTGAGGTTGGTTGGCAGTGGAGGAGGAGCTGGTTGGTATTGTGTAAGGTGAGGTTGGTTGGCAGTGGAGGAGGAGGTGGTTGGCATTGTGTAAGGTGAGGTTGGTTGGCAGTGGAGGAGGAGCTGGTTGGTATTGTGTAAGGTGAGGTTGGTTGGCAGTGGAGGAGGAGCTGATTGGTATTGTATAAGGTGAGGTTGGTTGGCAGTAGAGGAGGAGCTGGTTGGTATTGTATATGGTGAGGTTGGTTGGCAGTGGAAGTAGAGCTGGTTGGCATTGTGTAAGGTGAGGTTGGTTGGCAGTGGAGGTGGAGCTGGTTGGTATTGTGTAACATGAGGTTGGTTGGCAGTAGAGGATGAGCTGGTTGGTATTGTATAAGGTGAGGTTGGTTGGCAGTAGAGGAGGAGGTGGTTGGCATTGTGTAAGGTGAGGTTGGTTGGCAGTGGAGGAGGAGGTGGTTGGCATTGTGTAAGGTGAGGTTGGTTGGCAGTGGAGGAGGAGGTGGTTGGCATTGTGTAAGGTGAGGTTGGTTGGCAGTGGAGGAGGAGCTGGTTGGTATTGTGTAAGGTGAGGTTGGTTGGCAGTGGAGGAGGAGGTGGTTGGCATTGTGTAAGGTGAGGTTGGTTGGCAGTGGAGGAGGAGCTGGTTGGTATTGTGTAAGGTGAGGTTGGTTGGCAGTGGAGGAGGAGCTGATTGGTATTGTATAAGGTGAGGTTGGTTGGCAGTAGAGGAGGAGCTGGTTGGTATTGTATATGGTGAGGTTGGTTGGCAGTAGAGGAGGAGCAGGTTGGTATTGTGTAAGGTGAGGTTGGTTGGCAGTGGAGGAGGAGCTGGTTGGTATTGTGTAAGGTGAGGTTGGTTGGCAGTGGAGGAGGAGCTGATTGGTATTGTATAAGGTGAGGTTGGTTGGCAGTAGAGGAGGAGCTGGTTGGTATTGTATATGGTGAGGTTGGTTGGCAGTAGAGGAGGAGCAGGTTGGTATTGTGTAAGGTGAGGTTGGTTGGCAGTAGAGGAGGAGCTAGTTGGCATTGTGTAAGGTGAGGTTGGTTGGCAGTGGAGGAGGAGCTGATTGGTATTGTATAAGGTGAGGTTGGTTGGCAGTAGAGGAGGAGCTGGATGGCATTGTGTAAGGTGAGGTTGGTTGGCAGTGGAGAAGGAGCAGATTGGTATTGTATATGGTGAGGTTGGTTGGCAGTAGAGGAGTAGCAGGTTGGCATTGTGTAAGGTGAGGTTGGTTGGCAGTGGAGGAGGAGCTGGTTGGTATTGTGTAAGGTGAGGTTGGTTGGCAGTGGAGGAGGAGCTGGTTGGTATTGTGTAAGGTGAGGTAGGTTGGCAGTGGAGGAGGAGCTGATTGGTATTGTGTAAGGTGAGGTTGGTTGGCAGTGGAGGAGGAGCAGGTTGGTTTTGTGTAAGGTGAGGTTGGTTGGCAGTGGAGGAGGAGCTGGTTGGTATTGTGTAAGGTGAGGTTGGTTGGCAGTAGAGGAGGAGCTGGTTGGTATTGTATAAGGTGAGGTTGGTTGGCAGTGGAGGAGGAGCTGGTTGGTATTGTGTAAGGTGAGGTTGGTTGGCAGTAGAGGAGGAGCTGGTTGGTATTGTATAAGGTGAGGATGGTTGGCAGTGGAGGAGGAGCTGGTTGGTATTGTGTAAGGTGAGGTTGGTTGGCAGTGGAGGTGGAGCATTCTATAAGGTGTTTTTCTTGCAGCCTTTGTAGCAGTTCCGGTAAGCTGTCTCCGCATTGCCTGTTAAACAGAGGACGCGCACACATTGCTCTGACGCCCCTGGAAATTGTCTCTGTGTGATTCTCGTTTGTAATAAACCTGGATTGGAATATCTGCTGTTGCTGCAGAATTTATGGAGAGGGTTAAGTGAACCCATTGCAGTCAGGCATTGCTCAGGGCAGCCCTGCGAGCAAAAAGGCCCTTCGCTGTGTGTGATTCCAAACACTGGCTGACTGCTGATGTCTATGGGCTAGTGGGGCAGGGGAGGTGGAGCTGGTTGGTATTGTGTAACATGAGGTTGGTTGGCAGTAGAGGACGAGCTGGTTGGTATTGTGTAAGGTGAGGTTGGTTGGTATTGTATAAGGTGAGGTTGGTTGGCAGTAGAGGAGGAGCTGGTTGGTATTGTATATGGTGAGGTTGGTTGGCAGTAGAGGAGGAGCTGATTGGTATTGTATATGGTGAGGTTGGTTGGCAGTAGAGGAGGAGCAGGTTGGTATTGTGTAAGTGTGGTGGAATCTCGGTAAAAATAAATTTAGTAGGCCGAGATTACCACGTGGCATGTGTACGTGCATATGCTGACGTATCGATCAGTTGGTTGCACGAGGCAAGATACGATCAGTAGTGTACGGAGCATGTGCAAGAATACAGGATATAGTATTCCCCTCCTCCATTGTGCTGGACAAGCCATGCGGTCAAACAGGAAGTTAATTCTTATTTGTGTTGATTGGTTAAGAGAATGTGCGGGTGGAGCTTAATATGGGAGGAGTTATATGCCCATATAAGGAGCCTGCACTATTGTCCGGGGCTCAGAACTTGTGGTATTTTGGTGACGCTAGTCCCTCTGAGTCCCGATCGGTGATCCAATAAAGAATCTCTTCCTTCCTGAAGAAACCTGTGTCCATCTCTCTGTGCTTGGCTTCCGTCAGTTTCTCCGGTATCATTTGGTGCATTGGCCGGGAAGCTCATCGTTCAACGGTAGCTGAGAGGCAGAGGCGTGAGACGGTCTATCTTTGCCCACGTTCTCTACGGCTGCACCCCTGAACTTCTGCGTGGACCTCCCTTCGTCTCGGCGCCACTGGGCCGTTGTCCAGGAGATCATCGGCCTCTACGTGAGAAGTGCTGGGGTGTCCCCGTCGATGAGTGTGAACTCAGGTTCAGGAACGAGGAGGTAAGACAACTGCTGTTTTAGACGGCAGGACCCACTAGGGGTATACCGATTGTGCGGTAGGCCCAAAGGGGTTTTGAATCTGTGTATCTGCCCCCTCTGTCGGAGGGAAGGAGCGAAGGCGCACCGCTCGATCGAACGCTCTTTAGTCAGACCGTTTGATTTTGTTAGTCAGGCGGGGTCCTGGTGTAAATAGCCCTAGCCGGACACCGGTGTCTTGTCTAGACTAGCGTTCTAGGGTGTATATTACGTTCGCTAGGTCGGAGGGACCGGGAGACTAAGCGGCGCCTGTGTAAATTCGGTTCGCTAGCTCTCAACCTATCTGGGCTAAGTGGGAAGGCGTGTAAATTTGGAACCCACTAGACTTTTGATAGTGCGACTAAGAGGCGCCTGTGTAAATTCGGTTCTCTAGCTCGCTATATGTGGTGATTGGGCAGTGTGGCTAACCAAAACGGGTGTATATAGTTTTAGGTAGTCCATTCAAGGTACTGGCCAATAGTTTAGTTGGGAATTGTAAATGTGTTAACGATTGTTTTAGTAAAGTGTATATCTTGTTAGATAGCGCGAGCTCAGCCGTCTAGCGAGAGTGTTAATAGTGTGTTGCTGTATTATAGTGCACGGTACCATAACCCTGTATATTTACTGACACTGTATATAAGTACTAATCATTGTCGTCAATTGCATGTTTTAACACCATAACCACTAATAATTGTATTGTGACCTTAACTTGTGCTTTGACCTATGCTAACCGTACTGTAACCGCTATTTGTAAAAGACGATGTTACTGGGGTGTGTTATAGACGGGTAATTCGTATATAGAGAATTATAGCGTGGGTGACTGTACAGTTACGCCAAAGGGCATAATATTGATTATATAGTGACTGGTGTAACAGCTGTGTGTGTACGGGAATTCCCTGAGTGTTTATTGTTATTGTGTACGTTTCACTTGGTAACGGTACCACGTGGTGCTGTTGCCAGAGGAAACGGGTGTGACTGTTAAATAGTACGCGTGTATAGTATTCGTTGTCGACGACGTTCCATTGTTAAGTATAGGTGCGTCGCAGTCAACGATTCCGGATCCCTTAGGTTGTATGGTGAAGAATTTTAAAAAGGGATTCAAAACTTGTGATTTTGGGGTTAAGATGTCTCCTGTACGTTTGGTTACTTTGTGCACTAGGGAGTGGCCTACTTTGGTTGCGGCATGGCCGCCACGTGGCAGTTTGGATCCAACTCTGGTACAGCGCTTACACGTGGCTGTATCAGGTAGGCCTGAACTTTACGGCCAGTTTCCTTATATTGATTGTTGGAGACAGGCCGTAAATGACTCGCCAAAATGGCTCCAGACATGCCACGAGGAGCAGTGTCGCCTCATGGTAGCTAGGACTTGTTCGTCCACTAGGACTGGTGTTAGGCCCATTTTGGACACGCCCCCTGAGTCCGAGATCCCTTTGCCGCCCCCTTACTTTCCGTTAAGAGGAAGTGACGCAAACGCAGGAAGTCCTGCACCCCTCCCCTCATTACCCTCATCCACTTCCGCTTCCTCCTCCAGTACAGGATCCACCCCCCCTCGTACTAAATCTCCCCTTCCGGAATCAGAACCAACCCCCATTAGAAACGAATATCCTGATTTGGCGCCACTTCAGACTTCCGGTCAAGCTTCATCTAGCTCGACTCGAAGTGTTTTATTTACAACCTTTTCCCAAAACCAACCTCCCACATCCCCATACCCTATCTCTCCCCGACCGGAACCCATGACTGACGCCCCTCTACGTAGCCCCATCCAAACCCGACAGTTGACTGGTGCCCAACAATTAAAGCACTATCAGATGCCTCTTCGTCTGAATCCCGGGTCAGCTTATATCGATGCCGCAGGTCAAATGGCACACGCTGACCCAGTCTTCGTATATGTCCCATTCACCACAACCGATCTTTTAAACTGGAAGACCCATAATTCCTCGTATACTGAGAAACCACAAGCTATGACTGATCTGTTCACCTCAATAGTACAGACGCATAATCCGACATGGGCTGATTGCCAGCAGTTATTAATGACTTTATTTAACAATGAGGAAAGGACAAGAATAAATCAAGCAGCCATTAAAGCATTAGAAGATAAAGCCCGTACTTTAAACCAAGCCAATCCATCAGCATGGGCCGCAACACATTATCCCAACACTGATCCCGATTGGAACGTAAATGGTGCTGATATGGTTCAACTCAGAGCCTATAGAGACGCTATAATTGCTGGCATGAAAGCAGGAGGAAAGAAAGCTATTAACATGTCGAAAACAGTTGAGGTGATCCAGAAAAGCGATGAAGCGCCCAGTGTCTTTTATGACCGATTATTGGAGGCATACCGCTTGTATACCCCCTTTAATCCGGAAGACGCAGACAATTCCCGAATGGTTAACTCCGCCTTTGTCAGCCAAGCATACGGAGATATTAAGCGCAAGCTACAAAAGTTAGAAGGGTTTGCAGGTATGTCCATCAACCAACTAATGGAGGTAGCGAATAAGGTTTATATGAACAGGGATACAGAAAGTAAGAAAGAGGAAGAGCGCAAGATGCGTAAAAAGGCTGATATGCTAGCGGTAGCGATCGCAGGCGTAGATAGACGGGGCCCGGATAGAGGCGATAGTAGATGGAATAGGGAGCCTTTGAGTAGGAATCAATGCGCGTATTGCAAGGAAGAAGGGCATTGGAGGAACGAATGTCCACAAAGAGAGCAGTACGAGAGAGACCAACCCAGGGCAGGCTACGGAAACTTTAGAGGCAGAGCAAGAGGTAGAGGAGGCCCCGGAGGGAGTAATGGTTATAGAGGGAGTAATGGGAACAGAGGAAGTGTTAGGGAAGACAGGTATATTCCAGCAGCGCAAAGGTCCCGCGATAGAGAAGGTAGGGACTTTGTAGGATTGGCTGACACGGTCATGGAGGACTATTGATACCGACCGGGCTCCATCCTCCTTGGTCGAGCGGAGCCTATGGTCGATGTATCAATAGGGGGAAAAAGGAGTGCGTTCATGATCGACACTGGTGCTGAACATTCAGTGGTGACTAATCTAGTTGCTCCTCCATCTGAAAGGACTATTACTGTGATAGGAGCAACTGGAAGAAGTGCTGAAAAACCGGTTCTTAAAAGTCGACTCTGTACATTGGGAGGCCACGTAGTAAAACATCAATTCCTTTATATGCCTGAATGTCCAGTCCAATTGCTGGGACGTGATATGCTATCAAAGTTACAAGCGCAGATTACGTTCCTACCAAATGGAACAACATCTTTAAAGTTTAATGGACCTTCAGGTATTATGACTTTATCCGTACCAAAGGAAGAAGAGTGGCGACTTTATACAGTGTTGACTAGCCAAAACCCTAGGAGTGATGAGACATTATTCAACATACCAGGAGTTTGGGCAGAGAACAACCCACCAGGACTGGCCCGCAATATTCCACCTATAAAAATTGAACTAAAACTTGGGGTTTATCCAGTGAGCCTAAGACAATACCACATCCCGCAGAAGGCTAAGAAGAACATTCAATCTTATTTGGATAAGTTCATACGGTATGGTATCCTAAAATTCTGTACTTCCCCCTGGAACACCCCATTGCTGCCTGTTCAAAAGCCCGGTACAGATGAGTATCGACCTGTGCAGGACTTGAGAGCAGTCAATGATGCGGTTGTTAGTATACATCCAGTCGTACCCAATCCATATAACCTGCTTGCTTTAATTCCGGGCGGGGCTACTTACTTCACAGTCTTAGATCTCAAAGATGCCTTCTTTTGCCTCCGAATTGCCGCAGAAAGTCAATGTATCTTCGCTTTCCAATGGGAGAACGCTGTAACGGGCTCAAAACGCCAAATGACTTGGACAAGACTGCCCCAAGGGTTTAAAAATTCACCTACCCTATTTGGTTCAGCTCTAAGTCAAGATCTACTGGATTTCGAGTCTATCCCAGGAGAATGTGTATTGTTACAGTATGTAGATGACTTGTTGATAGCAGCAGTTACAAAAGAAAAATGTCAGCAAGCAACGCACGATCTACTACACATTCTCTGGAAGGCAGGATACAAGGTGTCCAGAAAGAAGGCTCAGTTGTGTTTGCCAACTGTCAAGTATCTGGGATTCCATATCTCTGAAGGTCAAAGAATTATGGGGCCAGAGAGAAAAGAAGCTGTCTGCCAAATACCAATACCCAAGAGTAGAAGACAAGTGCGAGAATTCTTGGGGGCAGCAGGCTTCTGTAGGATATGGATTCCCAGCTATGCGATACTGGCAAAACCTCTGTACGCAGCTATCAAAGGTACAGAGCACGACCCCTTCTTATGGACTCAAGAACAGCAAACGGCATTTGAAGATGTGAAGAAGGCTTTGATGAGTGCCCCAGCATTAGGTCTACCTGATCACACACGACCATTCTACCTGTATGTACATGAGCAAAGAAGAATGGCTGTGGGAGTATTGACACAGTACTTGGGATCATGGCAAAGACCTGTTGCCTATATGTCTAAACAACTGGATGCAGTGGCCAGCGGACTTCCACCTTGTCTAAGAGCCGTAGCTGCAGCCGCCCTGCTAGTAGCTGAAGCCGATAAACTTACTCTGGGTCAAGAACTTTATGTACGAGTCCCACATGCAGTACAGACGTTGTTGGATTACAAAGGAAATCATTGGTTTAGTAACAGCCGTATGACCAAGTATCAAGCAATGTTGTGTGAAAACCCAAGAGTGCATTTAGAGACTGTAAACACCTTAAATCCAGCTACCCTTTTGCCACAACCTACTGAAAGTCAACATGATTGTTTGGAAGTAATGGATGAAGTATTTTCAAGTAGACCAGATCTTCGTGATTTTCCCATCCAGAACCCCGATGTTCAATATTACACCGACGGCAGTAGTTATGTGAAAGAAGGGATCCGCTATGCAGGATATGCAGTAACAACAATAGACAAGGTGATAGAAGCTCGGCCACTGGCGAAAGGAACATCAGCACAAAAGGCAGAATTGATAGCACTGACACGAGCGTTACAATTGGCTGAAGGTTTAAGAGTAAACATCTATACGGACTCCAAGTATGCGTTTTTAACCACTCATGCCCACGGAGCTTTGTATAAAGAAAGAGGACTACTGAATTCAGAAGGCAAAGAAATCAAGTACGCAGCTGAAATCCTACAACTATTAGAAGCAGTGTGGGAGCCGAAAGAAGTCGGTATTATACATTGTCGAGCGCATCTGAGAGGAGATGGTGATGTAACCAAAGGAAATCGGATGGCAGATAGTGCAGCTAAGCGTGCTGCTGAATCAGGAAGACAGGAGTATGTGGGGCATATAGCTGCTCTAATACCAACCCCACTGTCTCAATGGACTCCAGTTTATACAACTCAAGAAGAGGAGTGGTTAAAGACTGAACCGGGAAAGTATTTGGAGAACAAGTGGTATCAGCTAGAAGATGGAAGAATAGTCATACCAGCATCACTAGCAGTAGAAATTGTCCAGAACTATCATAACGGGACACATTCTGGGAGAGACAGTACAGAAGAATCTCTCAGGAAACATTTCTACATACCAAGATTGTCCAACTTGACTCAGGCCATTGTACGTAGATGTGTAACGTGTGCTAAAAATAATGCAAGACAAGGACCAGTAAAGCCACCAGGAGTCCAGTTTATGGGGGGACTCCCCATGTCCGATCTACAAATAGACTTTACAGTGATGCCTAAATCGGGTGGACATCGTTACCTGCTGGTAATTGTGTGCACCTATTCAGGCTGGGTAGAAGCATGTCCTACTCGTACAGAGAAAGCAGGAGAAGTTGTGAGATTCCTGCTACGAGAAATAATACCCCGATATGGACTACCCTGTTCTATAGGATCGGACAATGGTCCAGCTTTTGTTCATCAGTGCCTACAACAACTGACTCATATGCTTGGTATAAAGTGGAGGCTTCATACGGCATATAGACCCCAGAGTTCTGGTAAGGTAGAGAGAATGAATAGAACTATTAAGAATCAGTTGGCTAAAATGTGTCAGGAAACCCAACTCAAGTGGAACGTTCTCTTACCCATAGCTCTATTGCGAATCCGCAGTACCCCTACCAGAAGGATGGGCCTCTCTCCTTTTGAAATTATGTATGGGCGACCACCTCCCGTACTTGGTAACTTAAGGGGGGATTTGAGTCAGTTGGGAGAAGGAATTACCCGGCAGCAGGTTGTAGAGTTGGGTAAGACTATGGAGGAGGTACAGAAATGGGTACAAGATAGATTACCTGTGAATATTTATCCCCCTGTTCATAGTTATCATCCAGGAGATCAAGTGTGGATTAAAGAGTGGAATAATGTACCGTTAGGGCCCAAGTGGAGAGGTCCTTATGTTGTTCTTTTGTCTACCCCTACAGCGATTAAAGTGGCCGAAGTGACTCCGTGGATACATCACTCCAGGGTTAAACCAGCAGCAGTCGATTCTTGGCAAGTTACAGCAGATCCAGAGAATCCCTGCAAGATCCGGTTGAAACGCACTACTCAGTCGGAGTAACGAGGAATTATTGTGGATTACAAATTTTATTATTTTTGGGATTTGGTATGTGAGTGAGAAGGCCATAATAAAGCCTGTCCGCTTACCAACACATAGTTTATAAGCCAGGAAAGTCTCGAAGGGACACCTGTGAAGACGAGCAGAACTCCATTCCCTGCAGCCCTCACATCCTGGAAGCTGAGGCGCCTTCGCACGGACGAAGACTGAGGATGACGGCGAAAGATGTGCTTTTGATTGTGTTTATTTGTGTGTGTTTTTATATTCAGGAAGGTAGAGGTACCGACACTCCTAGCTGTGAGGTATGCATTAAGACTACGAGAACAGGTAACCATATTTCCCAAACCCTAATTTGGCATTCACAATACGAATGTAAAGGAGAGGTATCAAGATGTAGATACCTAAATATAGACTATAGTGTGTGCCATTTAGGAGTAGGAGAACCTAAGTGCTTCAGTCCAGAGTATCAACCCCGTACAATTTGGTTGACTCTCAGGAATGGAGATCCTCAGGGGACCCTAATTAATAAGACGGTGTTAGAATCCGTATATTCTTCGGGTGTTCTGCTATTTGATGCATGTAAGGCGATATCAAGTGGTAGAAAGCCGTGGAATGTATGTGGGGATCTTAGATGGGAGAGGACGTATGGATCTAACGATAAATATATTTGTCCCAGTAGTAAAAATAAATATGTGAGTCCCAGATGCCCAAATAAAGATTATAACTTTTGTCCATATTGGTCTTGTGTGGGGTGGGCGACTTGGGGACAGACAGTAGATAAAGACATGATAGTGACTAAGTTACCGACTAGCCCATATTGTAAGTCTATGGAATGCAACCCAGTCCATATACTTATTAATAACCCCGACAAGTTCTTAGATAAGTATGGCAATTTATTTGGGTTTCAGATATACGGGACGGGTTTAGATCCTGGGACATTATTGTTTATAGGGATAGAGACTGATACGGTATCCTCCCAGACTCATCAAGTATACCATTCCTTTTATGAAGAGATGAGTATAGATAATAAGATCCCCCATAATGCTAAGAACCTGTTCATTGACCTAGCTGAAAGTATTGCCGGTAGTCTTAATGTTACCAACTGCTATGTGTGTGGAGGTACTAACATGGGAGACCAATGGCCTTGGGAAGCAAAGGAGGTAATGTCCGGTTCTGAGGCAGTTGACCAACTAATATCTACACAGGCCGATTATCATATGAGTGTTAGAGGTAAATCTGAGTGGAGATTAAAGACCTCCATCATAGGTTATGTTTGCATAGCAAGGAAAGGAATAATGTATAATACTTCTGTAGGAGAATTAACTTGTCTAGGGCAAAAAGCTTATGATGATGACACTAAAAATACAACTTGGTGGTCGGCTTCAAATGTCTCAGAACCATCTAACCCGTTTGCTAGATATGCCAGTTTAAAGGATGTGTGGTTTGATCTATCTATCACATCTACCTGGAGAGCCCCAGCAAATTTGTACTGGATCTGTGGTAAGAAAGCCTATTCGGAGCTGCCACAGGACTGGGAAGGGGCATGTGTGTTGGGTATGCTCAAACCATCCTTCTTCTTGTTACCGATTGAAACAGGTGAGACTTTAGGTGTTAAGGTGTATGATGTGAATCATAGGAAGAAAAGGGGACCCCTAGAGATAGGCACCTGGGAAGATAATGAATGGCCTCCCCAGCGTATCATGGATTATTATGGGCCAGCCACGTGGGCAGAAGATGGTACCTTTGGTTATAGAACCCCTATTTATATGCTCAACCGCATTATAAGATTACAGGCGGTGGTTGAGATTATCACTAATGAAACATCACAAGCGCTCAATCTCCTAGTGAAACATAATACCAGGATGAGGACAGCAGTATACCAGAATAGATTAGCCTTGGATTACCTTTTGGCAGTAGAGGGAGGTGTATGTGGGAAGTTTAACCTAAGCAATTGCTGTCTTCAAATAGATGACGAAGGGCAAGCAATAGCTGAGCTTACTAGCCATATGGTTAAACTAGCGCATGTGCCTACTCAGGTATGGAAAGGGTACAATCCAAGTAGTTGGTTTGGTAGCTGGTATGAGTGGTTTGGAGGGCTTAAGGCAGTGGTAGGTGGAGTCCTACTGATTTTACTGTTGTGTCTACTCCTACCGTGTCTTATACCCTTAGTAGTTAGGTCTGTGCAAAGCCTGATAGCAAATATAGCAGAGAGGAAGGCTGCTGCACAGATAATGGCGATATATAAGTATAAGGCTCTAGATCAAGGAGAACCAATGCAGGAAGATGAATGTTGAAGATTCACATCATAAGATAAGTCTGGTCTGGTTCAAGGTAACTTGCGGTGTAAGCAAAACTAAGGTTATGTGATGCCTCAAGTAATTGTAAAATATCAAGAGGCATCAAAGGGGGGAATGTGGTGGAATCTCGGTAAAAATAAATTTAGTAGGCCGAGATTACCACGTGGCATGTGTACGTGCATATGCTGACGTATCGATCAGTTGGTTGCACGAGGCAAGATACGATCAGTAGTGTACGGAGCATGTGCAAGAATACAGGATATAGTATTCCCCTCCTCCATTGTGCTGGACAAGCCATGCGGTCAAACAGGAAGTTAATTCTTATTTGTGTTGATTGGTTAAGAGAATGTGCGGGTGGAGCTTAATATGGGAGGAGTTATATGCCCATATAAGGAGCCTGCACTATTGTCCGGGGCTCAGAACTTGTGGTATTTTGGTGACGCTAGTCCCTCTGAGTCCCGATCGGTGATCCAATAAAGAATCTCTTCCTTCCTGAAGAAACCTGTGTCCATCTCTCTGTGCTTGGCTTCCGTCAGTTTCTCCGGTATCATAAGGTGAGGTTGGTTGGCAGTAGAGGAGGAGCTAGTTGGCATTGTGTAAGGTGAGGTTGGTTGGCAGTGGAGGAGGAGCTGATTGGTATTGTATATGGTGAGGTTGGTTGGCAGTAGAGGAGGAGCAGGTTGGCATTGTGTAAGGTGAGGTTGGTTGGCAGTGGAGGAGGAGCTGGTTGGTATTGTGTAAGGTGAGGTTGGTTGGCAGTGGAGGAGGAGCTAGTTGGTATTGTGTAAGGTGAGGTTGGTTGACAGTGGAGGAGGAGCTGGTTGGTATTGTGTAAGGTGAGGTAGGTTGGCAGTGGAGGAGGAGCTGATTGGTATTGTGTAAGGTGAGGTTGGTTGGCAGCGCAGGAGGAGCAGGTTGGTTTTGTGTAAGGTGAGGTTGGTTGGCAGTGGAGGAGGAGCTGGTTGGTATTGTATAAGGTGAGGTTGGTTGGCAGTGGAGGAGGAGCTGGTTGGTATTGTGTAAGGTGAGGTTGGTTGGCAGGCAGTAGAGGAGGAGCTGGTTGGTATTGTATAAGGTGAGGTTGGTTGGCAGTGGAGGAGGAGCTGGTTGGTATTGTGTAAGGTGAGGTTGGTTGGCAGTGGAGGTGGAGCATTCTATAAGGTGTTTTTCTTGCAGCCTTTGTAGCAGTTCCGGTAAGCTGTTTCCGCATTGCCTGTTAAACAGAGGACGCGCACACATTGCTCTGACGCCCCTGGAAATTGTCCCTGTGTGATTCTCGTTTGTAATAAACCTGGATTGGAATATCTGCTGTTGCTGCAGAATTTATGGAGAGGGTTAAGTGAACCCATTGCAGTCAGGCATTGCTCAGGGCAGCCCTGCGAGCAGAGAGGCCCTTCGCTGAGTGTGATTCCAAACACTGGCTGACTGCTGATGTCTATGGGCTAGTGGGGCTCCCTGTGTGAGGGTCCGGGCCAGGGGGTCACGGGGCATCCAGACTGGGAGGAGGCGGCGGCCGCCTGAAACCACAGGATTGTGCGGACATATTATCACCGTGTATGTTAATACCCACTGAGTGTGTGTGAACCCCTTATTACAGTATTGCATCCTCTATTACAGTGACCCAGCACATTGCTACACCCGCTGCTCTAATGTGTGTGCGCTATATCAGTGTATAGTGTCACACACTGAGAGCACTGCTTAAAGACCTTATATTTCCCAAATATTAGCCAAGTGTGTATTATCACTTCCAATGACACCCAGCTCTAGTAACGTCAGGATCTGTGTATTATAAAGCTGAGGAGGTCAGGGATGTGTATTTGTGTGCATGTCTATATTTGTTTGTTTTTCTATTAAAAGGTCTAAGCCTCATAACATGTTTTTAATTATTGTAAAGAATGTGCTACAAAATTTCCCAGCTCCCACTATTCAAGGGGTAATTTATAAAGTTTGAATTGTTGTGAATTCAAAGGGAGTTTCCCATTTTAGGGCAAAGCAGTCGAATTAAGCTATGTTCTCACTTGGAATTCACAGCAATTCCCACTTTAGTGAAGTAGCTTGTCAGATCTGAGTGGCGTAGAGTTGCAGCAATGATAATACGGCTCCCTGGTTCGGACACTGTTTTACATCATCCTTTGCAGTGTCCATTTTATCCAAGATGTATCCGCTGCATGGATGCTATCTGTTTATAAAGCGGTACCCTCATCCTATGTGATGATTGGAGTTTCCACAAAACTAGTTCAATTAACCTCTTTTGGTCTCCACTGTTCTACACACAGTCATTTCTTTTATACTTTTAGTGCGTGTAATACCTTGTTGCTGCAACCGATGACGTATAAAAATTGGTGTAACTGATTTCAGATCTATGTCTGTTTTTTCCAATGCGCCACATTATGTATACATCTCATACTGTAACCTTTTATACATGTTGACTTCCCTTTGGAAAGTGATTCCACTACATTGAAACACTGACGGGGAAAAAAGTTGCAGTTATGTGCCTTTTTTAAATCAGAAAATTATATTAGAAAAATTGTGAAAGGGACACAAAGTATACAAATCTGCCACACAGTAGAATAAATCGGTACTAATTCACCAGAAAATTGACAAGAGAGCTGCCACGTCACCTTTAATAAACCTCTCCCATATTCTGTCACTTTCTTGTGCTTGTAAGCTCGCTTTAATATGCCCATTAATAAATTCTGTGCTGTTTGTTGGCAATATACCTATATTGTTCCCTTTTTTTTTTTTTTTTTTAAAGCAACTTTTGTGATCCTGCTTCCTCTGTTGCTTGGTCGTATTAAAGATGGAATCAGAGCCAGTGTCAGATGCTCCCAAGGAGGAGCAAAAAATACTTCCTGCAGCTGTCCGTGCAAAGATAGAGCGGAATCGACAGAGGGCTTTGATGCTGAGACAGGCCCGGCTGGCCAGCAGACCATACCCTATTAGTGGCGGTAACTATTTGTATTAGCGTTAATGTAATCACATTCATATATGCTTGCTTTTAATTTATGGATCTTGTTTCAAATAAGAAATAGTTGTACATGATATATTTTCAGTTGAGCTTTACAAAATCTCTACAGAAATGTAAGAATTTAACATGTTTTTTTTCTTCGGCATTGAGAAATTTAAGATTTCATTCAAAGAAAATATGCTGCTTTTTCTTCATAGAGACTGCCTGTGTAAAGATTCCTGCAAAGGTGATTGACTCCGGAGGAGGATTTTTTATAGAAGAGGAAGAGGTTGCGCAGAAATCAGTAGAAAAAGTTGTTCATCAACCAGGTAAGCTGTGATAGCTATTGCGGGCTACTCTACTACAGTTTGGATTTCCATTCACAAGTACTGGGAGGATGTGATCTGCAATCACTTCCTCTAAGTTCTGCAATGCGTAAATTGGGGATTGTTCCTCGCCACCTGCAATCACCGCTTGGGTTGCACTATCAGATATCTGAAGTACCACTGGGACTCCTGATAGGCCAGTGACTGTTTGGCTCTGGCAGCCTTGAGTGCCAAGCAAAGGCACGTTAAGTATAGAGCATTCCCCTGTAGTCTCACTGCTCAATTCTCTGCCATTTAGGAGTTAAATAACTTCTGTTTATGTTTATCCCCTGGCTATGACAGACATAGCCTGCATGAAAAAAATGGTTTCATTTTCAATCAGAACTTAACTTAAGACTTTTTATCTCCTAATTCTGTAAATTTAACTTTAATCACTTGCAGGAGGCTCCTGCAGGGTCTAGGATGTTATTAATAGAGCAGGAGATACGACATTCTAGATTAGACAGACTGTGCAGTATAGGAACCCACAATATCTAGGTTACTTTTCATAAGTGTTTAGGAAGGCTGTGCAAGTCAAATGCAGGGAGGTGTGACTAGGGCTATATTAGCAAAGTTAATAAACTCCTAACTGCCAGAGAATTAAGCAGTGAGACTGAAGGGGCATGATCTATTCACCAACACTGCTTCATAAAGCTAAAGTTGTTTTGGTGCCTAAAGTGTCTCCTATAATTATCCTACTGGTGGGCCATAATAGGACTGTTACTCAGTTACTCTAAATAAGTTTTATACAATTTAATTGTTTGGTCGATTCACTATAGCTGCAATATTTTGAAAATTGATGGGAAATAGTGAATAGGCCATGGGTGCAGGGGGGAGAGTAGAACTTTAGCCATCTACTCACAATGTGACCCTACACACACAGGTTGTCATTAGTATTTGTATTAGTTCACTCCCACAAAAAAATTAAAAAGGAGGGGGGAAACCAACAAGAATAATGGAAAGCTAGCCAACGAGGTGAAGCAAGAATATTAACACATTTTAATATGAGGAGAACATATGATCAGTTTTATGAAGCTGAGGATGGGTGTGGTAGAGGGACACCCCAATAAAACAGGACAATAGCAATCAGGTTATGATGGCAGAAAGGCGCTTACGTGTTACCTAGGACGCAATATGCCATCCAGGTGAAGCGAAAACTACTGCTGCAAATAATGTTTTCTGTTTAAACGAAGTGTTACTTGTTCTGTAATGTCACCTAGTTAGTGCTTCTTATCTCATCAATGATTTGAATGTGTTTTATGTACAAAAATTGGTTGTATTGCAGGCAAAGACAACCTTACGTTATTTATGCATTGGGGCTGGGCTAGTCACCCATCCTCTGTGTGGCGACTAGAATGTGCCATGGGGGATCGTTCACACCCCCTAAGGCCCAGCGACAGGTGAGGCAACGCTGTTTCACTTGTAAAAACTTTATTTTTATTAGTTTCTCCTTTCCCCATCCCCTAAGTCACCATGATGGTAAATACGCTGGTGGTGTTAGTCTCTTTCTCGGAACATCCCCAAAAATACCCAAACCAGCACCAGTTATTAGATTTCACATACAGTGGGCTCCATGGCTTTAAAAATAGTTTCCCTAAATGTTAAGGGGCCTCATTTCCCCCCAGAAAGAGACATCTACTGTTTAAAGAACTTAAAGGGACACTCTGACTATATATTATAGTTAAAATAGCTGCAGCTTAATGTAGTTATTTTGATGTATAGAGCCTGTCCTTGAAAGCATTTTAATGTACATTACTGCCTAGGTACACCTCCAGTGGCAGTCACTCAGACGGTCACTAGAGGTGCCTGCTGGGTTCAGCGTATTTATGCTCTGCCTGGAGGTGATGAATGTACCCCATAGAGATGAGATGCTGATAGACGCAGAGCAGCGTTTTGGAACACATGTCCGAAAGCCTCCCAATTGGATTGGCTGAGATCATCTAGAGTGATGATCTCAGCCAAGGGGATAGAGCACGGGCAACGCCAGCCACAACAGGGCCCTTGCGGCACTGGTATAAATGTGAGTAAATCAACTTTTTAGACGTATAGTGTCAGGAATACACATTTGTATTCCTAACAGTATAGTGTCCCTTTAAGAGGCTGAAAACCGGTATAGCCTTTGTCCAAGAATCACACCTGCCAAAACCCTGCCCGTTGACACATAAGGATTACAATACAGTATACAGCTGCAATTTAGTTTGCAAACACAATGGGGTAGATATAATCTTTTTCTTTCTTTTTTTTTTTTTAACATCAGAATTGGCTTTTCGGGTAATTGTTAATCTCCATTATCAAAAAGTCTCCTATTAGCTATCTAATCATAATCCTTCCACTGAGCCAACCACGGCTCCCATATCTTAAATAGTAATCTCTTTTCCCCTGCGCTGCCAAGTGGATTTCCTCCATTTCCCTCATCTTTTCAACTCTCTGTATCCATTGTTCCTTGGTTGGTACTATGGCTTTACCCCCAAAAGACTGGAATCATTGCATTAGCTTCATTCAGCAGAAAGTTCAACAATATCTGTTCATATTTTCCGTTAAAATAGGCTGGCTATCCCAGCAATATCTTAGAGGGGGTTAATCGTTTAAGTGTTGGTAGGATCTAATATATTTCCCCAAGAACTTGTTGCCTATAAACTTTAATATAATTACATTCCCACCAGATATGTTCCATGTCTCCCCTATTATCTTCACATCTCCAGCAGTGTTCACTAACAGTTGGGCAGTGTTTATGTAATCGTGTCGGAGTCCTATACCATCTAGTACCTCTTTTAAAAAAAAAAAAAAAAATTTAAAAAAAAATCTTGAGTTGCTAACTTGTGAGCACATCCCCATTTTATATACATATGACCAATCCTCCTTATTCATTTGTGTGTTCAGACCTTGCATCCACTTCTGTTGAAAAGAAGGTATTAGCCCATCTGTAGCGCCTCTTTGTATTATGCTATAGATGCTCGATAAATAAATTTTTTTCACTATTCCTAGACCACATAAAAACTCTAATTGTCTTTAGCGGATACCAACTGCCCGGGATGATCCCCCTGCCAGGGACTGGATTGTAAGGTACACACCCAAGGGGACCCACGGACCGGACCTCTCCCAGTCCCGGAGGGGTTAGCAAGCTCACTGGCAATATAGGCCAACACATCGCCCGGCGGAGACCCGGGGGGGGGGGGGGGGGAGGGGGGTTCGATCTCTGGGGGAGGGAAGAAGGGTAAGTTTAATAATGCGGATTGGTCTGTAATGTTTATAATGTTAACGATGTTTACAAGTTTCTCACTACACATGTATACACACACGCATACACATGAGGGAGGGAAACTCATCAACGTACTCTGGACCGGAGTGGTTCGGCCGGAGAGGGGGCCCTAGGTGGGACCAGGTCCTTGAAGGAGCCATGGGGCCAGACATCCAACCAGACTCACACTAAAAAGACCCCGGAGACCCATGGGCCCACGAGGCAAATCGACAGACACTGGGAGGCATTCTCATAAAACATCCCCATACCGATGGGAAAATTTCTGATAGACAGGACTAGTGGGCTGGGTGCCGTGCGAGCAGAGCGATACATACGACCGTTTGCTCCAGACCGGACGACCCACATACCCCAAGTGACGGACTAACACTGTATAAATACTCGGAGGCTACTCCGGTGACACACCCAGAGGGGACTTGACACCAGTGGGCGACTGACTCCAAAGCGAGTCATAGTTACCTTCTTTTCAGACCGACACTCCTACCCCTGACATCGACCTGACCGCACCACTCTAACCCTGTGATTCATTGTCATACCCACTCCCCACTCCAAGTGCAGACGGAGATGGGCTCCAAATACGAGCCGGCGCCGCTTACCCTGTGGACTAACAACGTAAGAGGCTTGAACGTCATGACAAGAAGTTAACCGCCGAAATGCGGGAAGACCTGGAACAACCCCTTTTAATAGAGGAACTAGCAGCGGCCCTAAAACTCTCCAAAACCCACAAAGACCCAGGACCAGATGGCCTCCCTTTGATATACTTGCGCACGTTCCGAGACTTTTTGTTACCGAACCTCTTGCGAGGTCTCAACTCCATACTGGAGCGGGGCCGTTTCCCCACAGACACATTGGCAGCCATAGTCACGGTGATACCTAAGGAGGGCAAGGATCCCGACGAACTGTGCGAGTTACTGCCCCATATCATTACTAAACGCGGACCTGAAGCTATTTGCAAAAACCATTGCCCTGAGAGTCGCGAAACACCTCCCCCACCTGGTACACTCAGACCAGGTTGGGTTTATCCCAGGTAGGGAAGGGAGGGATATCCCGATCAAAGCACTGAACATCCTACACATAGCGCGGACGCGTCGTAAGGAACTTCTGCTACTGTCAACTGATGCCGAAAAGGCTTTCGACTGGGTGGACTGGTCGTATCTGGAGAGCACACTCGTACACATGGGATTCGGCCCACACATGCTGTCATGGGTGCTCTCCCTGTACACGAGTCCCACGGCAAGGACCTGCATTAATGGGGCACTGTCTGCCCTTTTCCCGATCCGGAATGGCAACCGCCAGGGATGCCCACTATCCCCCCTCCTGTTTGCCCTCTCCCTGGAACTGTTCCTGGGGGCGGTCAGACGGAATGGGGGAATCACTTGATTTCGCACTGGTCGTCATGAGTACAGAGAAGCCGCATATGTGGATGACATGCTGTTCTTTCTTACTCAGCCGCTGCTCTCGTTGCCTAACCTCGCGTCTTTTCGAGAGTTTGGAGCGATTTCTAACCTTAAACTCAACACTGATAACTCCGAGGCCCTCCATCTCCCGTCCCATAAAGATCCCCCAACATACCTCTACGCCCAGTACCGATTCAAATGGTGCAACACCAAACTGAAATACTTGGGTATATGGTTGCCCAAGGACTCGTCTCAACTATACCACCATAACTATCACCCGCTACTACAATCGCTGCAGGCAGACCTTAAGAAATGGCCCCCATACTACGTCTCCTGGTTTGGGCGTATCGATGTGGTTAAAATGAACGTGCTGCCCAGGATACTTTATCTATTCCAGACAGTGCCGATCACTGTGCCCAGAGCCTTCTTCGGCTCCATAACGACCGCCATTCGCCGATTCGTTTGGAACGTCCGCCCTACCCGCACAAAAAAATCCACCCTAGAACTGCCGAAACAGATGGGAGGCACGGGATTGCCCTCCATAGAGACGTACTCCCCCGCCACACACCTGCATAGACTAACAGACTGGCACGTACAACACCCTTTAAAACAATGGGTGACTTTGGAACTAGAACAGACAGAAAAATACCCTCCAGACTGTGGTTACACACCGCCACGTATGCAGACCTACACACCAAAAATCCCCTGATCGATGCCACGCTTAGAGTGTGGATAGCTGCACGTTACCGACTGCAGCTTAGCACTGTAACGGAGTGCAATATTAAAATCCACGATCTCCGCTGGTATTACAGGTAAATCCACAATCAGCGCTGAAAAGTAAGGCAATATCCCAAATCCCCCAGTAACCGGACGAAACACAGTTCTGGGAGTCAACTGAGGTCTTTATTCACAGGCTTCCATATTTATACAATTCCCCATGCAAGGGGTTTCCAGACAGACTTAGCAGGGGTAATACGGTAGGGGACTACATGGGGGACTTAACATTCTGGACATTTCTCCCATTAGGCACTGCTGCACGAGAGGGATACTCCCACTGGGATACACCGTTAAGTGGATTATCCCTCCGTGCAGCAGAACCGGCATTTTACTTTAAAATACATAGCTCTCTCTTTATTCATCTTATTTGCACGAATGGACGGTTGGCAGATAGCTGGGGTCTGGGGTTATATTTCGTGAGAATACCGCTCAGATCCCAGCTAAAACTACCAAACGGCGCACGAAAAAGACTTAACCATCGAGTCCGGTTTAAAACTACCGAACACCGATGGGAAACATAATGTGATGCGGGCGGAACTCCCGACCGCTCTGGAAGTCCAGCGGTGTTCGTGTCGTCGAGTAGCCGTTTTCAGTTCCAGGCACTCGACGACCAAACACCGCTGACGAGACAAAGGATCCAAGATGGCCGACCGCCGCATGGTCGGTAGTCGAACGACCATGGGAGAGCCTTTAATTACCGATTGCAACAGTGTTGCAATCGGTTAACGAGCGCCACACGTCCCTTAATGTGTGGTCTATCAGGGGGGCCCGTATTCGTTTCACGAACAGCCCGGATAGTCGCTGTTCGTAAAACGAAGTACATGAATGCTAGTGGCTTACGGCTGCTAGCATACGAATTACAATGGCACATACTATACTTCCAAGTACATATACAACACAGCAGAAAATACAGACAACCTTTTGACATATAACGTCCAGTGTTCTAGAAGTGGCTAGGTTTGCCACAATGCTCCCTAGAACCAAGCCGGCATACACAGTCTGATCCCAACGGATCGGCTTGTGGGTGTCCGGGGAAGTACTCACAGATCACTTTTCAAGTTCAGTTTGTCTAGATAACCCGTCGGCGGTACCGTTTTGCTTCCCTGGGCGGTAGTGGATTGTAAAGTCAAACTGCTGCAGTGCCAAACTCCAGCGCAGCAGCCGGGCATTGTCTCCAGCCACACGGTACAGCCACACCAACGGGTTGTGATCTGTGAGCAGCGAAAAAGGTTGTCCATACAAATACGGCTGCAACGTTTTGAGGGCCCACATCACGGCCTGGGTTAATGCCTCCAGTCGGTCCCTGAACTCCAGCACGTAAGATACGATGGGGTTACCCTCTGGGCTACTCTCTCCCTCCCAATGTTCTCTAATGAGGTTTAACGGCCCCCACACCCTTCTCCCAAATAGCAATTTGAAGGGGGAAAAACCTGTCGACTCTTGGGGTACCTCTCTATAGGCGAAAAGCAGATGGGGTAGGTAGCGCTCCCAGTCTTTGAGTCTCTCCAAACGTACGGAGCGTCTGCTTTAGGGTACCGTTAAACCTCTCACATAAACCATTGGACTGGGGGTGGTAGGCAGAGTTTACTATCCGCTTAATGCCACATACCCTCCAAAGTTGTTGGGTGACCTCTGCGGTGAACTGGGTGCCCCTATCAGATATTATCTCTTGGGGAGAGGGACTGGGCTTGGGTAGAGGCCCTACTAAATCAACTGCTACCCTGCTAAAGGGTTCTTCAATAATGGGCAGAGGGCATAATTTAGCTTTGTGGCGGTCACCTCGTTTGCCCACTCGCTGGCAAACGTCACAGGAGGTACAATATTGCCGTACATCTTTAGAGATCCCGGGCCAGAAAAAGGCGTGGGCTAATCTGTATCGGGTGCGTGTCATTCCCAGATGCCCAGACAGGGGAATGTCATGAGCTATCCTAAGCAGTTCCTGCCTATACTTTTGGGGTACTACCAACTGTTTGGTTGTCACTGTGACTGACCCCCCCACTCCCCTTTCTGCTATACGATATAATAGCCCTTTCTCCCAGGTGTACCGCTCCCCCTCTAACCCGGCCTGATCTGTGTTCACTCTATCCCTGTATACCTGCAGTGTGGGGTCGGACTTCACCTCCGCCTCAAATTGGGTGGGGGTATCCCAGGTCACACGTGTCAAGGGGGTGTCATGGTCTCTTACCTGAGCCTCAGTGTGTGCTGGTGGAGCCGTGGTGCGCACCTGCTGCCGGGTGGTCACTGGATGGGCCTCCTAATGTGGAGCCTGGGGTACAAAAGCAGAGGTCATCTGACCCAAGTCATTCCCTAGCACAACATCCGCTGGTAAGTTCTGCATCAGGCCCACCTCTACCATGCCCTTCCCCGCACCCCAATCCAAATGAATTTTGGCAGTGGGTAGTCGGTACACTGCTCCCCCTGCCACTCGTACTGCCACTGATCCGCCAGTGTGTGCCGAATCAGGAACCAAATGGGGTGCTATCAGGGTTAAAGTAGCTCCCAAATCCCAGAGCCCCTGGACTTCTTTCCCCTCCAGGGTCACTAGCTGGCGATGATGCAGGATTCCCAGGGGTTCCTCGGCTTGAGTGCTCAACACCTCTTGAGCGGCTGGCTCCATTTGGTAATGGTGGGCAGCAGCCCTTGGTGCCAGGTTCTGTCGGACTTGGTTCCAGGCCTGTCTGCTCCGGTTTTGGGTGCACTCACGTGCCATATGTCCCCACTGCTTGCAGGTGTGGCATTTTATATTAGCCCGTCCATTATATCGGGAGGGGGGTGGTGGATTCCCCTGAGCTGGACGGAAAGTTGTTGCTGTGGGAGCGGTAGGCGGTAGAGGACTGGGTTGCCCCGTGGGTCGAGAGTAAGTCTTAGGTAGGAGCCCATGATGCCTCCTCGCATCAAAATGTTGGTCCGCTAATCGGGCTACTTCAGTTAGGGTGAGAGGTTTTCGGTCTCTCACCCATTCTTGTGCCTCTGGGTACAAGCCGTTAAAGAATTTCTCCAACAGCATCAGTTGTCGCAACTCCTCCATGGTGGTGGCTTGGCTGGCTTGTATCCACCCCTGCGATGCTTGATCCAGCTTGTGTGCCCATTCGGCATGTGAATCTCTTTCCGGCTTGCGCAGGCCTCTAGACTTGCGCCGGTATGCCTCTGGGGTAATGGCATATCTTTCTAATATCGCTCTTTTTACTTTAGCGTAATCCTTGCTGTCCTCTCTGGGTACAGCACGGTAGGCTTCTGCTGCCCGCCCGGCTAGCTTGCCTGCCAGTACTGGGACCCATACCGTCTGCTCCAAATCATGTAAATCACACAGTCTCTCAAAATCCTGTAAATACCCATCGATCTCATCCTTCTCCTCACAAAACATTTTAAAGGCATGGTATGGGATTTTGTGTTTTACCTGCTTGCTGAGTGAATCAGAAATGGATTCTGCTCGGGAGGGTGCATTCCGCGGACTGTGTGCCATCACGTACTCCTGCACATCCGCCATCACCACGGACAGCATGTCCTGTGGTACAGGTTGGGGTAAAATTCCAGCCTGGTCCCCATTTCCCTCTGGTAGAGGGTCTCCTCCATGGCTGCTGGGGGTGTAGCGCTGCGAGCTCTGTCTCCTTCCATCAGCTCGGTAATCAGCACAGCTTTGGGTTTATTTCTGGCTATCTTACCCCTGGCTTCTAGCAGTTCCTTTAATGTCTGCTGCTTTAGTGTAGAATAATCCGTATCCATTCACTTCGGTAGTCGGTTCTTTTGTTGTATTCCACTTGCCATTCCCTTTTCCTGTTCGGCAGTTTTAAATTGCACGAATTGCGCTTTTCGGCTGTAAGGTTGGATCCCGTCGCTTGCCACCAATTGTAACGGAGTGCAATATTAAAATCCACGATCTCCGCTGGTATTACGGGTAAATCCACAGTCAGCGCTGAAAAGTAAGGCAATATGCCAAATCCCCCAGTAACCGGACGAAACACTGTTCTGGGAGTCAACTGAGGTCTTTATTCACAGGCTTCCATATTTATACAATTCCCCATGCAAGGGGTTTCCAGACAGACTTAGCAGGGGTAATACAGTAGGGGACTACATGGGGGACTTAACATTCTGGACATTTCTCCCATTAGGCACTGCTGCACGAGAGGGATACTCCCACTGGGATACACCGTTAAGTGGATTATCCCTCCGTGCAGCAGAACCGGCATTTTACTTTAAAATACATAACTCTCTCTTTATTCACCTTATTTTCACAAATGGACGGTCGGCAGATAGCTAAAACTACCGAACGGCGCACGAAAAAGACTTAACCATCGAGTCCGGTTTAAAACTACCGAACACCGATGGGAAACATAATGTGATGCGGGCGGAACTCCCGACCGCTCTGGAAGTCCAGCGGTGTTCGTGTCGTCGAGTAGCCGTTTTCAGTTCCAGGAACTCGACGACCAAACACCGCTGACGAGACAAAGGATCCAAGATGGCCGACCGCCGCATGGTCGGTAGTCGAACGACGGCCACCTAGGAGAGCCTTTAATTACCGATTGCAACAGTGTTGCAATCGGTTAACGAGTGCCACACGTCCCTTAATGTGTGGTCTATCAGGGGGGCCCGTATTCGTTTCACGAACAGCCCGGATAGTCGCTGTTAGTGAAACGAAGTACATGAATGCTAGTGGCTTACGGCTGCTAGCATACGAATTACAATGGCACATACTATACATCCAAGTACATATACAACACAGCAGAAAATACAGACAACCTTTTGACATATAACGTCCATTGTTCTAGAAGTGGCTAGGTTTGCCACAACCACCTCTCCTAGCCCCCTAACGCCCATCACGCACAACCCGGACCTTGCCGACGCCCTATCCCAAAACCACCAAACCGGCCTCCAACAGGCAGATTGGATGTACCTACACCAATGGTACGGCACACAAGGACTTAAACCACTCAGAGACCTCTGCCCCGATAGAACGCCAACGCTACTCGAACAGTTCCGATACCACCAAATAAAAACATACTTCCAATCCCTACCGGGACGTGGGCACCTGCTCAGACCCCTCACCAGCTTTGAACTCCTGTGCGTACACCGAACACACATTCACAGGGGTATCTCGACCCTATACGCCATGCTCAAGATCCAGACTAATGGGGATGTGGTGCTCAGATTCAAGGATCACTGGGAGAAAGACTCGGGAGAGGCCCTTTCCGCACAGGAATGGGACAAGATCTTCACCCTCACACATAAATGCTCTATCAGTTCGAAGTACCAAGAACTGAGCTACAAAATTTTAACTCGCTGGTACAGAACACCCGACATTCTACACCGCATGCGCGAGAACGCTCCAGACACTTGCTGGAGATGCGGCTCAGACATCGGCACACATTTCCACATATAGTGGACGTGCCCCATAATCTCCACGTACTGTGAGAAGATCAGGAGGGAGATAAACAAAATCACAGGCTCAGGGGTACCCCTAGACCCCCTAACAATATTACCACACCCCCACTCCTATAAAGGCATATAAGAAGTTCTAACGCTACCACTGCTCAATGCAGCCAAGTCCCTTATTCCGGCGATGTGGAAACAGAAGGGGGCGCCCACCCTCCAGCAATGGGTGACAAAGGTGGAAGAAATCCACTCAATGGAAACTCTAACGGCAGACCTCCATGGAAGACAGGAGCAATGTGCACTGACCTGGTATCCCTGGGCAACATACCTAGCCAACAGATTAGCAACCTCTAGTGCCCCAGGGGCCCTCAGAAGCCCGAAACACACAAACCTAAACTCACCACCTGCCCCCTTCCCCAGTGTCGACATCTCCTACCCTCCCATACCCCCCATGACTGGACCTCGGACTGTTTCCCCAACGACTAACGCAGACAGTAGAAGGACCATCTATTCACACGGACAGGGCCACATTAGATAAACAAAATCAGAGGCTCAGGGGTACCCCTAGACCCCCTAACGATCTGTCCTGGATCGGATGGTAAGCACACAACAGTTGATTGAACCCAAACAGACACACGAACCTTTAACCACTTACACCAAAACAGGGAAAGGGTAACAGACTAGGAGACATAACACCGGAACCCCGCACTCAACAGATAGAGAGACACAGCTGTAGAACTGAGTAGCATCGGGGGTGGAAACTTGTCCTGACCCGACACAAACACACAGCCTCTCACTCCAGCAACCCAACTGACTGTGGCACAGGCAGAAACCCGGACACACCCCCTAAGACCGACTAGTCCTGCACAAAGACCGACTGCCGGCAACAAGAGCCCAGAGAGCGTAACCGCCACAGCCCGTAGGCTCCACAACGATGAAATAACCGAGGGGTAGCTATACAACCACGGGACGTTGAATACAGACCTTGGTGAAGGTCACCAGTATTATAGATTACATACCGTAAACACAACAGTAAAACATTCGACACAATCGTACTAAGGGCTCATGAGGAGAACAAAAAAAACAAAACAAAAAAAAAAAAGCGGTTACGACTAACATACAGGACTGAGAGGCAGATGGGAACATATGGAGGGGAGGCGACCACAAACAACAAAACAGCAGTGGTCAATTAACGGATAGCCTAACAACCTGACAAGGCCACAGACGCAGGCCTGAACCCAGGCTGGTACACTGGGTAAAACCGACTGTTAGAAGTGCACAGTTTAGCGGCACAGTTTTCCTATATTACAGATGCTGTTGTTGAAAAGGACACAATGTATGGCTTCTCATTGTTACTTGTATTACACATGAAAAAAACAAAACTCTAATTGTGTTTTCTCTCTAGGGTGCCAGTAAGGTATCACTAATTTATTCAATAAAAACTTTAATTGGGAGATTCTTCGGAGGTATTTCATCCGTCAATAATCTTGTTATATTTGGATCTGCATCCCCTATTATAATTCTTAATAGATTATTACCCTGTCCATTCTGAAACAACAGATTACATGCTATAGGGAAAAATACAGATAGTCCAGGAGAGAGCCCCCCCATTTATTTTTAAAACGTATAGGACATCCGTGGAGTTCTGTTACTCCAAATAAAGGATACACACAAAGAGCGTATTTTCTTAAACTCTATAGGCACCAAAATAGGCAGTGTTTGAAATAAATAAAGGACTTTAGGTAGTATCATCATTTTTATAATATACACTCTACCCATCAATGGGGAAAAAAAGGCATCTATTTCTTAAGATCTGCCTATTTTCCCCAGCAAACTTCCATAGTTTAATGTAAGTAGTTATTTAAGTTGTACTGTCAGGTGTATCCCTAAACATGGTGAACCTGTATCTGTCCACTTATATTTATATTCCTTCTGTATTTGCTCTTTTGTTGTTAGGTGTATCCCAACCCCCAATATTTCACACTTATCTGTATTCACTTTAAAATTTGATAAGGCTCCAAATATTTCTAGTTCATTCTGAACATAAGGTAATGTACATAATGGTTCTGAAATCATCAATAGCACATAATCCGTAAAAGCAGCAACCTTTGTTTCTCCCGGTGTATATCTATATCCTTTAATATGTGGATTCCTTCATATAGCCTCAAGAAATGTTTCAAGAGCCAAGCCAAAAAGGAGACAGGGGACACCCCTGGCGTGTACCGTTATTAATATTAAGAGGGGTCGATAATTCGCTATTAATTTAAATATAAGCTGTAGGACCGCTATATAATGTCTGTATCCAGTTGCATATTTTAGGCCCAACTGCTTTTTCAGCATCCATTGCCATTAAAGCTATGGGATTTTTATTTATTGTAGCTCCATGTATAATATTAAGGATCTTATTAGTATTATCTCTTGCTTCACGGCCAGGGACAAAACCCGCTTGATCAGGGTGGATCAGTCCAGACATAAGGGGTTTGAACCTATTTGCTATTAATTTAGAAAATATTTTTCAATCCAAATTGAGTGATATTGGTCTGTAACTACTGCAAAGTTCCGGATCTTTCCCCGTTTTATATATTACTGTGATCACTGCTCTCAGCATTGGAGGTGGGCGAGTAGAGTCTAAAGTTGATCCATTCAATGTCCTAAGAAGGTGTGGTCCTAAAATTTTTTGAAATTGTTCATAATAGCGTGCCGTTAGCCTATCTGGGCCTGGGCTCTTATTAATATATATATATATGATATAGATTATTTTAAGCAAACAAATATGTTTGAATGACTATCTGTTCCTGTCCAAATCTGAGATGATTAAATTGCGTATACGCAGAAGTAAATTCACACTGACACATGCAGTTCAGGTTAAAATAACTTCAGAAAATTTAATGGCATCTGGTTGAAAAGCGGGCTCGCAGACCCTTATAAGAGCAAAATTACATCATCATTGAATATCAAGATAACAATAAATAAACATCATCAATTGGTCTATGTATTAAGTGGTAAGTTAAATGCCCTCCCATCTGTATTAGTAATTGGCTTAGGGATTTGAGTGGCTAGTGGGGCATCCTCCCATCATGGGATGTCGTAATTTCTGACAAGGATGAGACGAGATTCAGTCGCCATTGCTCTTTAGCACGAGGCTCTCTCGATGGGAGGGGGAATCTGGCAGCTAGCCATTTTGAGTACTTGGCACCGTTTTGGGTAGTTAGTGATGTCAGACTCGGGGTCAGGTTCAGGGTCTTTTTTATGAAAGAACATTTCATTAGTGCAGCTTTCTCATGGCCTAGCTATAAAATACATTGTTTCATATTACAGGAACTTGATAATTCCGGTGTTAGTAGAAAATACATTCTCTATTCAGTATTCTAAATGCTGTTAGGAAATCTTGTCATGTAATGAAGTTAAAATGGAGTTAGTACAAAAATTCAATACAGGTTTAATAAAGGTTTTTAATAATTCTACATCATATATATATATAAAAACAAATCCAAGTAAATGGCTGCACTCACGGATTAAAAGTCCAAAGTTTAATGAAAAAAAACGTTTTTTTTTTCATTAAACTTTGGACTTTTAATCCGTGAGTGCAGCCATTTACTTGGATTTGTTTGGATATTGAAGCTATCTTTGGTTGGCACCCGGCTACTAAGGGATACTGGAGCGTGAGTGCAGGAAATATTTTGTTTTTATATATATATATATATATATATATATATATATATATTCTTACATAACACCTGCAAACTCCAAGTCTCAAGAGCATGGGCGTCCGCAGGAATTTTTCCGGGGGGGCATAATTGTAATGCCATCCATGCTTGGCCCCTTTTTGACAGTGTCATGAGGGGGAGGAGCATAGTCATTATCACATAAAGCCAGGATGAATAGCGTTTTCACAACTATTGTGTCAGGAATACATGTTTGTATTCCTGACACTATAGTGTTCCTTTAAGCAAATTAAAGAAACATTCTGGTCACTATAACAACTTCATCTAAATGAAAATGCTATGATGCCAGAAAGCCCCTGGGTGCTCTCTTTCCTTTAAGATGTTAAACCGCTCTCAAATAGTTTAACCCAAAAGGCTTCCTCCAACTCCAGATATAACAGGTCACTCAGTGATATTCGGCTTCTGAAACAGAGTGCAGGAAGTGCAGATTGACGTCAGGCATGGGTGCCGCTGATTGGCTAGAGTGGTCAGTTGACGCTCTAAGCCAATCGCCAGTTCCCGGTTCATAATTTTTTTTTAACTTTTTTATGAATGGGGAGCTACTGATTGGCTTAGAGTGCCAGCTGACCGCTGTAGACAATCAGCGACACCCCTACCCAGCGGCACTCTGTGCTTCCTGACACTTAGTAAATAAAAGTGAACACATTAAAACTGATATATTTTCTTTTTTTTTACCTGGGGAGATGAGAAGGTCCAAAGTTTCCCTGCCAGGCCCAGATACCAAAGCCTTATGATGTGGTGTCTAGAATAAAGTGGAGGGTTCACTTCACTTGTCCTTCCTGCTCCAATCTCCTATTCTTCTTCTTCATTTGACACAGTCTTATTTATCTTCGGACACTGTCTTCTCTCCTCCTTTCCTCCTTCTGCTACTTTACCTTTCTGCTACTTTCTGCTTATTTTGCCCCCTTCTGCTCATTTCTTATTCTGACCCCTTTCTGCTTCTTGCAGACCCTTTCTGCTCCTTCTCCTACTTTACCTTTGTGCTCCTTGCTACCCTTTTCTGCTCCTTCTCTTACTTTACCATTGTGCTCCTTTTTGATTATTTCTGCCCCTTTACCTTTGTGCTTCTTGCAGACCCCTCCTGCTCTTTGCAGACCCTTCCTGCTAATTTCTGCTCCTTCTCCTACTTTACGTTTGTGCTCCTTCTGCCCCTTCCAGCTCATTGCTAACCCTTTCTGCTGCTTGATGTCCATTCCTGCTCATTTCTGTTTCTTCTCCTACTTTAGCTTTGTGCTCCTTCTGTCCCTTCCTGCTCCTTGCTGCCCCTTCCTGCTCCTTGCTGCCCCTTCCTGCTCCTTGCTGCCCCTTCCTGCTCCTTGCTGCCCCTTCCTGCTCTTTGCTGCCCCTTCCTGCTCTTTGCTGCCCCTTCCTGCTCTTTGCTGCCCCTTTCTGCTCTTTGCTGCCCCTTTCTGCTCTTTGCTGCCCCTTTCTGCTCTTTGCTGCCCCTTTCTGCTCTTTGCTGCCCCTTTCTGCTCTTTGCTGCCCCTTTCTGCTCTTTGCTGCCCCTTTCTGCTCTTTGCTGCCCCTTTCTGCTCTTTGCTGCCCCTTCCTGCTCGTTGCTGCCCCTTCCTGCTCGTTGCTGCCCCTTCCTGCTCGTTGCTGCCCCTTCCTGCTCTTTGCTGCCCCTTCCTGCTCCTTGCTGCTCCTTCCTGCTCATTTGTTCCTTTGTGCTCCTTCTCCAACTTTACCTTTTTGTGCTCCTTGCTGTCCCTTCCAGCTCCTTGCTGCTCCTTGATGTCCCTTCCTGCTCATTTCTGTTCCTTCTCCTTTCTGCTCCTTTTCTTACTTTACCTTCCTGCTCCTTGCTGACCCTTCCTGTAGGCTGTCTCCCCCATCCCTCACTTACCTGATCTATAGGCTGCCTCCCCCATCCCTCACTTACCTGATCTATAGGCTGTCCCCCCCCCCCCATCTCTCACTTACTTGATCTGTAGGTGGATCCCCCATCTCTCACTTCCCTGATCTATAGGCTCTCTCCCCCCCCCCATGCCCATGCTCAAGAGTTCAGATTGACTCTGAGTGTGGATATGTGTGTACCACAGGTAGTTTTGGTTCCCAAACTCCCTTTGTTAAACATAAATGCACCATGTTTGAATGTTTACTGCATCTTTTAAATTTCCATTCTCTTATTCCAGGTCCTGTTCTTGAGACTGATTATCTAAATTGTGAGGAATGTGCCAAAGAATTCATGGATTCTTATTTGAGCAATAATTTTGATCTTTCTGTATGCGATAACTGCAGGTAATACAATACATATTTTCTATATTTGTGCGGGTTTGAGTCTAATTAGTGTGTGTGTGTATGTATGTGTGTGTGTATATATATTTCATGACCATGGTAGCACTATTACTTATATAATAGTATATTTAATATACATACATATGAGGAAAATTGTATTCATTTACTTATATGTGTGTGTTTGTGAAACTCATATGTGAATATATATAACATTTTATTTTTGTGTACACATATACTCTGTAAAAGGGGGATCTTGAAAAGTGTGTGTATATGTATATATTTGTGCTCGGAATTTAATAGGTTATGGAATGTATAAGAAGATGCATAGTTGGTTGAGGTGTGCCGAAACCAACAAACGAGTAGGCCTGTAATAAAAGAGGGCCCACAAGTGTGATAATGTAATATATGGTGCGTGGGGTCAAACAGCTTGAACGGCAGAGGTGAGTAGGGGCCATAACTCCTCCCACAAATTCAGGCCTAATGGCCTTTTAACTTGTGCTCAGAATTTAATAGGTTATGGAATGTATAAGAAGATGCATAGTTGGTTGAGGTATGCCGAAATCAACAAATGAGTAGGCCTGTAATAAAAGAGGGCAAAAGAGGAGGATGCAAAAAAAAAAACACACACACTTTATTGCTTGTTATAATGCTAGACATCTAAATGCTTGTCGAAGTGGTATCTACCTGGCATACAACAGTAAACTCCCTAGGTCTAAGAAAGCCATAGAAAGCGATAAAAATGGTGGCGTTGATGACAGAGTTTGTATGGTAATCGAAAGGGGATTTGTCTAGTAGGTCGCTGAGTAGTCTAAAGATAGGCCCATAAATGGGCAGTCTGCTAGTTGCAGGGGGGGACTGTTACTTTATGAATAGGATGTTCTTAATTGGGTATGATGCTAGAAAAGGTGTGTGATTAGGAAAGTTGGTGAGAACGTGTTGCTGTACCCCTGTGTGGTAAAGCTTAATGGTGTGAGATAATTTGAGGTGTAGGTGACAGAAGGAGGCAAAAGCCTACATGGTTTTAATAGAGAAATCTTCTTGTAGGTGAAACTCTGCGGAGAACTTGTTGAAAATGGTCAGTGCCCTTGCGTATGTGGTAGTGGTGTTGGGTGAGAGTGTTTGGTGCGTGAGTGCTTGAGCGTCGCGTAGTAGCTCAGTTAGTCCATTAGTAACTTGTGAAAAGATGGTAGGTGGTGGGCAGTAGGGAGTGCCTGGAAGAACACCTGAAAATGAGAGCATGAAAGAGTGTCAGCAGCTGTGTTACGAATACCAGGAATGTGTTTGCAGACAAGGTGAAACTGATCAGTTGCTTCTAGCCAAGTCAGCTTGCATACCAACCTCATGATGGTTAGAGAGGAGGACCGCCCCTTGTTTATAATTTTGCAGGCTGCTGAATTGTCAGAGCAGCATTTGACTGCCTTGCCGGTCCATAGATGGCCCCATGTATGAGCAGCATAAGGAACAAGGAGGACGTTTCTCTAAAGGCTGGCAAGGCATCCGTCTCATTGGGCTAGTTATCCCTAAACCAGTGGTTGCCAAATATAGCTGCAAACCCGGTGTGTGCTGCTGCGTCAGTGTAAATTGTAGGGGAAAGATCGAATAGCGGGGAAATGAACAGGGAGACTTCGTTCCACTCGGACAAGAAGTTCCACCACATGTGCAAATCTGCCCTGGCTGGATCCTTTAAGATAATTGGGCAGAAGTCGGGCACCCCATGGAGTAGACACAGTAGCCTAGGGACTAATGATCTGCCCTGTGGAATGACCCGCATTGCGAAGTTAAGGGACCCCAACAAGGACTGGAGTCCCTTTTTGGTGCACGTATCACTCCGCAGGAACAGACTGATTTCGTCTCTAATGCGGGTCAATTTCTCTGGTGGTAGGCTGGCTTGAAATGACTGTGTCCAAAACGATGCCCAGAAAGACTAGCTTTGTTGTGGGCCCGAGTGTTTTGCTTTGGTGACAGGGGCACCCCTAGTGCAGTGAAGATGGATGTGGTGCTGTAAATGCTACCAGGTGCGTGGGAGCCTGGTCCTACCAACAAAAAATCTTCTAATTAGTGAATCATAGACGGACACCAGACTATGTTGAGGAGCAGCCAGCAGAGTGTTTACGCGAATATGTCAAAAAGCTTAGGGCTGCTCCTAGACCCAAAAGTGAGCCGGGTAGAAAAATAGTACCTGTCCCGCCATTTAACACAGTGTAAGTGCCATAGTGAGGGGTGAATGGGTAAAAGCTTGAAGGCATTTGTGATTTCGGTTTTGCTTAGCCATGCCTTGCTGCCTGCTAAGATGATGGCTTGCATAGCGTTATCAATTTTAGCATATTGTAATGAAAACTTCTCAGCAGGTTTGAGAGAGTTTATGCCCATGTGTGTGCTAAGAATGAGGCGCTGAGAGGTCAATTATCAATCTTTTTTTTATTTGAGGATTTATGTACAGCTACCCTGGTGGGGTTTGTACGCCAGGATGAGAAGGGGGGTAATGCGAATGGGCCAATCATGAAACCTGCCTGAGTTTCTGTGGACAGGAGGTGGTCCACCGTGAGAGGGTCATTAGAGACTGACAGCAGGTTTGGGCATTTGAGTGTGCCTGTGGGAATGGCAATGAGGCCCGTGTGAAAACCATGTGTAAATCCTGACACCAAAAATTCCACCAAATGCTTGGCTGGGTGGGAACGGAGGTAGTAGGCCATGACATCTATATTGACCTCGGTCAGTCATTTCTTTAGGGAAAGTCTGGCTGGGCACATGGCCTTGGTATGCACTCTGAAACAAATGGAGCAGACGTGCAACATCCTGCATGCGCTGAAGCTGCATGCGCCAGCATTAAAAGTGTTGCACACCTGCGCCTTCCCCAGAAACGCAATGGGTCTGCCCAGCTTGTCCCGCCTTCTTGCCTAGTGTGTGAGGTGAAATAGTGGTGAGAAGATGAAGGGTCTGCCTCACAAGGGCACAAATCTGTGGAGTGGGACGTAGAGCTACAAGCGGCACAGGACGGGGGCCTCAATCTGGCAAAGTGTCGGCAGAACAACTCTGTGTCCATCTGGCACCAGTCAATTCTGATGTTAAATTGGGCCAGATGAGTTGCTGCCTTGGCCGACACGGACCTGTGGTAATCGTAAAAAGAGGACCCCCCGTACTTTATGCCTAGGTCCTAGTTTTCTAGAACATCCTGCGAGGCAATGAGGAGGGAAACTAATTTAACATCCTTCCCTTCCAGTATTTCTTTTTTAATGGACGCTGGGATGAAGTGAGCGGGTGAGACATGGGGTAGTGGTGGTGGGTGGGCAGGCAACTGGGCAGGTTAGGGATTACCAGGGGAACACCTGAAGGACCTGGTAGGTCACCTGGGGTGGCAATGGTTGATTCCACCTTTGACAGTCTATTATTCAGGGTCTGGAGGTTGGCCAGTATGGCTGTCAGGGTTTCCTGGGTAGCTATAGAGGTGCTGGTAGACGGCCCTTGTGAGCTAGTGCCAGGCCTAGGGTCGCTGGCCTGAGCTGTCAATAGCCTATAAAGCTCTGCCTTCCTGAGTCTTAGCTCTGCTGCAGTTTTTGGGATAGTCCATGAACTCAGGGACCTGGGGGTAGAGGGGGTGAGGGATACTTCTGGGGACCCAGGCCTGGCTGGCGTGCAGGGTACTTCATCCAATGGTAGGTCATCGATAGGAATGGATTCTTGTGACATTCTGAAAAAGGAATAATGAATTAATATAGTAGGGGGGTGGGAAGGAAGAACAAGACCTTCGCAGAACTGGCTTGCTGACTAGTGCCGAGGCAAAAAACGTAACTATAGCCAAGTGACAGGTGAGTCCCTGCTAATGCCAAGTTGCGGTGAGAGGCTCTACCTATGATTTGGACTGAGGGAATTTGTGGCCCGATACGTGGTGGCGGGATGTTGGCCTCTCAATAACAATAAAAGATTCAAATACGTGCGGCCGTGACCCGGGAAGCCTTGGCTTTAGCCCTAAAGGAGGGCGAGCGAAGCAGCTTACTATGATTTTGGCCGTAGGGCAGAACCTTCATAGTGAGGTGAGGAGTAGGCCTCGCATGACTGGTTAACTTACTTTGAATTGCTACGGTCTGCACCTATCCCTGTATGCCAGTTCTCTAATCCTGGTGGTTCTTGTCTCATAACAAGGTGACTGAAAACATGTAGATACTAACCTTGAGGATTTGTCTTTCAGCTTATAGCGTGATACAATAATTCATAGATGCAAATTGCCCCGAAAGAATATACTGGTCCGGCCAAGGTATCCTATGGGTAAGATAGAGGCTAGTGGGCCTTGAGCGTGCCACTGTTATGCATGATGTACATAAAGGTGGCCAAACGTATGGAAAAGAGTGTACAAATGCTACTGTAAAGTGAGAACCCGTGTAAGATGAGGGACCTGAACGTTGGTCCATACATAGAGACAAGCCCCTGATTACCATAATTTTGGGAATGTAATGAAGGAAGGCTGAGTGAGGCCTTGACGAGAAATCGTAATCGTAGTGAGTCGGATTAAGAATACCTTGAACTGAATGACAGGATACCAGGCTAGCAGTCGGTTGTTGAAAGCGTAGTAACGCGAAGAGTCTACGATAATGACACAGGGCTAGGCAATAAGTGTAGAAACGACAAGACACGTGATGCACAGTCATTATTTTTTTGTGCAGAAAAAAGGGGGGTGGGAGTGCTACTTGATCCATCTAATTTGAGCAATAGAATGATTTCCAGAATGGTCCGTAATCAGAAATGCCTATTAGCAGCAAAAATAAGCATAGCAGATCATTGGAAATGTAACGTTCCCCTACCCTGGAAGAAGTTATCAATAAAGTTGATATTCCTTGCCAAATGAAAAAGATGGCCCTTAGAATCAAATGGAAGGAGACAACGCATAATAAGCAATGGAACAACTGTGTTTTGGCAAAGACCTCTGCCTTTTGCATACTCCGTAATGGGAAAACAAAATTATAATTTTCAACATACTTTTACTGAATGGGACATATCAAGAGTAAGAGAATGCCAATCCTACTAATCAGGCCTTAGATATCTGCCTAAATTGGTTGATGAAGACAAGTGTAGTATGAAAATCCCAGATATCCCCAGTTACCTTTCTTCCGCACCCCCCCCCCCATTGTTCTTTTTTCACATCTCGGACGTGCTCATCTGCCACACATTTTTTTTGTCTCTTAGTCTCTGTGTTACTTCTTAACATCTCTTAAGTTCATTATTGTATTAAGGTCAGAACGGTGCACCCATTGGGTCACAAGATGTGAGGATGCAATGCAGGGTGCAGATTCAAGACATGTATTAAACGTAATAATATCAATGTATAACATGTATTAGATCGAATATGTATACATGTTACCTATCTGCACTTTTATTATCGATAAATTGCTTGATGTACAAATCTATTGTGGACCCGACTTTAAACAGCTTGTGTTGAAATGTTTCAAACTGCATTTCCTGAACAGTCATGTTTGTTGCATTTTTTTAAATTCTATTTGTAAAACTTCAATAAAAATTGAAACATAAGAAATAAAATCTTGTATCATATTTTTAGGTCCATTTTTGGACAAAAATGTGAAAATCACATTAAATTCCTGACATGAGAGCTGTCTGTGCTTTTACCTGTACATCTACCAGACGGTCAGGGATGCAAGCATTATAATCAACTCTAGGATGTGTTGACTTGTTCAGTTCCCCAAGCCAATTTATGCAACTTTAGAAATATATGTCTCTTTATTAACGCTATCTTTCATTTTTTTCCATATACATTTTGCCGTAAGTAAATGTTTATTTCAGGAGTTTTGTTTATATTTATCATGCAGTCAATCGGTAGTGGCTAGGATAAAAAGTGTGCACTAGACTTGTAGGGACAACTTTCAGTGCATGATAAGGGTGGCATTCACTCACTGGTTCTCGGTGCAGCCGCTATCTGAAAGTGGCACAACGCAATTCTACCACATTAGTCCTTCGTTCACTTGACACCAGCATTATGTTTTTAAATGACTGTAAATTATGTAATATGTGTGTAATAAATGTCTCTTGCTCATTGACTCCTGTTTAGAGACAGCGAAGAAAAACACAAACTTGTGACACGAACTGAAGCAAAACAGGAATACCTCCTTAAAGATTGTGATATTGATAAGCGAGAACCTGTCCTGAAATACGTTTTGAGAAAAAACCCTCACAATTCTCATTGGGGTGACATGAAACTTTACCTAAAAACACAGGTATGGCAACTCAACCATCAAAGAGACAAGGGCTACCTGTTTGTGCGCTCAATTTTTGTTCATAAATCTATCATATAACTGGAAATTGCATTTGTGAGAAAGTAGGAATATTGATAGGGTGCATTCAAATTGCCTCAGTTGTTGGGTGAAAGCAAGGTGAATTATGGGAGAAGGTATATGTAACGGTTAAAGCAATGTAGCTGGCAAAGCTTCAGGAGGCTAGTAGCATTATGTACTTGTGGAGAGATGAACCGTCAGAGCTCATCTCACTGTCAAATATTTACATTTAACACATACACTTTTGAAGTTTATAATGGACCCTTATGTCTTTTTGTCATATGGGATACAAATATACAAGGTAAGAGCTTACAAAGTTGAAGTATATTTTACAAATGTATAATTTTGTCTAATTAGTTTCATCTCTTGCACTTTTGTGTGGTAAACAAAGATCACCCAAGCTAAATTTATTACAATGTTATTTATTTTACAGCATTCATAAAAAAGATAAGACGTTTGTTTTTGCCCTTAGTTATTTGCCAGCATTAGTGTTTTGGTTAAAAAAAAAAAAAAAAAAAGTCTATCAATGGGTTAAACCATAATGAACAAATTTACAACCTTGTTACTTTCAGCTAGAAGGCACAATTTCTTTTTTTAATATTTATATTTCTTTATTACAAGAACAAGTGTTGGGTAACGTTTTACTGGTATACAAGTTTAGCCCTTTTAATTTATAACCGTACAATATAGATAGTTCAAAAGAGTTAATACATTCAAATTTTTATTAGTTGGGTTATAATTATTAGACCATTGAATGTTTTACATGAGTGTAGTGAGAAATCCTTTCATACATCAAACAAACAAACAAAAAAATGGGGATAGAGGGGGGATTTCCCTTCTGGGTTGCAAGGACTAGGGGGAACGCTAGGGTACTGGAACGCAGTTGTATTTTGTTCACGGATTCCAAATTTCATTTTACCATTCAAATTCCCCATTTGATGCGTAAAATCCACGTTCCATTCTATAGTGGAATTCTATTTGATTGTGTATCTCCTGCCAATTCGGTGGTCTTATTGTTTTCCATTGCCTTGCTATACATATCTTAGTGGCCATAATGTACAATTACATTTTCTGTAGTTTATTACTGGTAGGAAGAATTTCTGGAGAGAGAGTCTAGATATCTGGAAACAGATTTTTAAGAAGATTACATAGACTTGTTTTTAATGGATTCAACAATGTGCACTCCCACCAAATATGATAAATGTTACCTACTTCTGATAAACATCTCCAGCATAGATTTGAGTTCAGGTTAGAAATTCTATGCATTCTTTGGGGAACCATATACCAACGATAGATTAGTTTATTGTGTAGTTCCTCTAATATTATGCTATGTATATTTTGTGTGACAAGAGCTAGCTATTCCACTCATCCAGTCATCCAATGTGAACAACTTATTCAAGTTTTTTTAAGTATAGGAGTGGATTTAGGAGTAAGTTCCATACTATTTAATTGATCTCAATATCTGCCCTTTTTTCCTTGAATGTGATACAAAATCTTCAGAAATATGATGCTGTCAGAATCTGTGTTTTATGTAAGTTAATTTTTTAGTTAGCGTATATACTATACTGGTTAATGAGTCTCAAAGCATCTGGAATCAAAGCCAATGAATGGGTCCGTGAGGGAGAGGAGCACGTCGTCAGCAAAGCGGGTTATCTTGTGTTTCACAGGGCCAACCGAGACTTCCCTAACTTGATTTCCTCATCATTATGGCCAATGGTTCAATCGTTAATATATACAACAGTAGTGCACCCCTTTCTAGTGCCATTGCAGATGGGAAAGCTGTCTGATTCATAATTAGGACCTTTGCACTTGGATTTGAATAAAGATTTGTGAAGAAAATAGACTTATGTTCTGTATTTTCTTCTTTAATTCGTGACTTTCTGCTGTATTTCGTTATTTTGGATTTATTGGTTCGGTAGATTAAACTGCCGAACACCGACCACCCTCCCGGCTCATTATCTTCAAAAGGAACCGTCTATTAAGCGCTCTCTGGACGGCTGCCATTTGTATAGCCGAATGCCACGTGGAAGATAAAACATCGGCCATCTTGTTTTCACGAATGGAGGCAGCGGGACTTGGTCGTTGAGTGTCTGGAACTAAAATCGGACACTCAACTTACTGAACACCGCTGAAACATACGAACGCCTGCTTCCTTTTGTTGCCGAACAGCTTGGAGAGCGCCATTCGGTAGTTTGATTCATACAAATACTGGGAACAATCGCTCCTATGAGCCAGGAGGCTCCATTCATGTTTTTATTTGTTTTTATGCTGTTTTCTGAATTGACCGACCGCACACACTGAATTCTTGGAACTGTTTTGGGCAGGAGCCTTGTGTGCGGTCAGTGAACTAAGACTTCCACACTTTTTGAGAACCCCTGAACCGATCTGGGTGAAATTTGAATATGTTGTTATCCCAGATCGGGGCTATCAGGGGATATGTCATTTGTGGGGATACCTTGTGTATAAAGGGGTGTTCCAAGTTTTGGGGAAATTGTGTGCCCTCTGCCTGGAGATAATTGGGTTATTCCTTAACTTATCTCATTGTCTCCCAGGCAGAGAAAGGGAGGGTTTTACTGTAATTCTGTGTTATGATTGGTTGTTCCTTTTATTTATTGTGGGAGGTCCTCTTGCACAAGGATTTCCATAAAAGCCGGTGTGGCATCAATAAAACATTATTCCTGTTTTACCCTTCATGAAGTCTAGGCTCATGCTTGGGTAACCTTTTATTTGCTGGGTAGATTCGTCTTGGAAGCTGCATTCATCTACATTGTTCCTCTACACCCTAACTGCAACTATAATCACTTATACGCAGCTATTGGGAAAGGAATAGAAGAACTCAATATCATAACCACTGAGGTTCTTAACAAGATTCATTATAATGTTCCAATTATGTTATTTTTCTCAAGAACCTGCTCGAGGAAGTTCTTGCTGACCCTGTCGAAAGCCTTCTCGGCACCTAAGGCTTATAATACTGAGCTAATTTGTTGTGCATTTAATCTGTGTAAAGGGTTGGGTATGCGACGATTGTGATTAGACGTGCTCCTTCCCCTCACAAACCCTGACTGGTCACAATGAACTATACTAGGTATAACAAGGCTAAATCGGTCGGCCAGAATTTTAGAGTATATTTTTATATCAACATTTATAAGTGATATAGGTCTATAATTAGAAGTTACGGATGGATCTTTGCCGGGTTTTAGTATCGGGACCAGTGTGGCTTGTAACTGCTCTCGTGGTATTGTTTCATTATTACATATTTCAATAAACTTTTTCCATAATTATCACATTTTTGTATAGAAGAGGGCAGTAAAGCCATCTGGGCCAGGTGCCTTGCCCATATTTATTTATTTATTTATTTTTACTGGATTCTATAATCTCAGATAATGAAAAGGGAGTATTCAACAAATCTAATTTAAATTGGGTAATCTTTGGGAGATTAAGTCGTTCTAGAAGTTCAGCTGCAACTTGTGGTGATTTTCCAAATTGTATAAAGATTTATAATATTTTAAGAATGTTTAAGCTACATCTTTTGGAATTAAATATGTGGTACCATCTACCAAGATCTGTTTTATTATCTTATTTTTTAATTATATTGCAATCTTTTAGTTAATTATTTACGTCATATAGATTTATGTGAAAGGGGTTGTTCTGGAGAAGGGATTTCTTCATCTGATTGGTCATATATCCGTGCTCCTTCAAGTTCCTTTGAATCAATGTTCAAGGATCTTCGTTGATTCAACTGGATAGATGAGCTGGTCTCAGAAGGCTGAACAGAGGAGAGATACGTCTACCGGACCTTAGAATGGCCGGACTCGACGTATATAGGAGAAGTACAGAGTCAGGAACAATCCGAGGTCAAGGGCACAAAGAGACAGCGTAAACGAGGACAAGCCGGGGTCTGGTACACAGGAAAAAGCAAGCCGGCAAACAGAACAGACAAGGATAAAGCGAAAACGAAGTCAGAATACAAAGCCACGGTCAAGTACGGAGGAACACAACTGAACACAACAAGCGCTAAAGGGAACTGTAGCAGAAACCACGATAGGGCAAGGAACTAAGGGAAAAGGGTAAGTATAAATAGGTTCAAAACTAATGTGATTGGCTCCTGTCACTTCCACACCCCCAAAAGGTAAGTGTATGGGGTGTGTGGGATGACAGGGGCCAATGGGAGCCTTTTGGCAATTTAGGCTCCCACTGTCTCTTTAAGAGTGCGCCCGAGACTCGCGGCGCGCTCTTAGATTCAGGCGGGACATGTGACCGCATCTCGCGGTCACTGCCCGCCTTCCTGTCTGAAGCGTCGGATGAGCCGCGCGCGGCTCGTGCAGCCGCAGGACCGCGCGCGGCTTGAAGAGAGGACCGCGGCCGGCCCCTGGGAAAGGTGAGTAACGCTACAGTACCCCCCCCGAGGACACGCCCTCCGGGCGGGCAGGACTAGGTCGGGCAGGAAAACGTGAATGGAAAGAACGCACAAGGCGGGGAGCATGAACAGCATCAGCAGAAATCCAACTGCGCTCCTCAGGCCCATAACCCTTCCAATGTACCAAGTACTGAAGCCGACCCCTAAGGAAACGAGAGTCAAGAACAGCAGACACTTCGAATTCCTCATGACCCTCCACAGAGACAGGAGGAGGAGGAGGAGCATGCCGGGTATAGCGGTTGCGCACGTAAGGCTTCAACAACGAGGTGTGAAAAACATTAGGTATGCGCATAATAGGCAGACCCAAGGCATAAGAAACGGGATTAACCTTATGTATAATACGATAAGGACCAATGAAGCGGGGAGCCAATTTCATAGAAGGCACCCGGAGGCGAATATTCCGTGTGGAAAGCAAAACTCTGTCCCCCACAACATAGGAAGGAGCCGTTCTGCGATGCTTGTCAGCCTGAGCCTTCTGGCGAGCAGCAGAGTCAACCAAAGAACGCTGAACCTGCTCCCAAGTATTACGCAAACCAGCCAAATGCTCATCCAGAACTGGCATGCCCTGTGAGGAGAATGCAGCCGGGAGAACAACGGGATGCTGGCCATAGACAACGTAAAAAGGGCTTTTGCCGGAAGAATCATGAGTGGCGTTATTCCGAGCAAATTCAGCCCAAGGAAGCAGGTCAGACCAATTGTCCTGATGGTGAGACACAAAACAACGGAGGTACTGCTCCAGAGACTGGTTGGCACGTTCAGCAGCTCCATTAGACTGGGGATGGTAAGCGGAAGAAAACGAGAGAGAAATACCCATTTCTGTACAAAAGGCTTTCCAGAACCTGGAAATAAATTGGCTACCCCTATCGGACACAATAGATAAGGGAATGCCATGTAAACGAAATACTTCTCTAGCGAAGATAAGGGCCAGTTCCTTGGATGTGGGCAACTTGCGAAGAGACACAAAGTGAAAACCGGTCAACTATCATCAGGATGACTGTGTTATCATTCGAAGGGGGTAATTCAACAATAAAATCCATAGATAGGTTGGACCAAGGTCTCTCGGGAACGGGTAACGCATGCAACAGCCCACAAGGAACTCTACGAGAGGATTTCATACAGGCAGAAGTAGTACAAGCACTTATATAGTCAGTGACATCCTTTCGTAAGGAATCCCACCAAAAATACAGAGAAACAGCTGACACTGTTTTGGAAATACCAGGATGTCCAGCAGTCTTAGTATCGTGATATAGTGACAGAATATCCCGTCTCTCGGGAACGTCAACGAACAATTTATCATTAGGCCTCTCGCTAGGTGCCATGCTTTGTTTCGCTTGTATGGCCTGCAAGAGGGACGAGGAAATAGACAATACAGTAGTTGCTATTATCCTGTCTGGGGGAATGACAGGAGTAACATCAATCTCCTGTTTGTCAATAGTTTCAAACTGTCTGGACAGAGCGTCCGCTTTAGTGTTCCGATCACCTGGCCTATGGGTGATTATATAATTGAAATGGGACAAGAACAGTGACCACCTAGCCTGCCTGGAAGACAATCTTTTAGCTTCGCTAAGGTAGGACAGGTTCTTATGATCCGTAAATATGAGGATGGGATCCTTAGTGCCTTCTAACAAATGTCTCCATTCTTTGAGTGCTAAAATGATAGCAAGGAGTTCGCTATTACCCACATCATAATTCTTCTCTGCTTTGGACATTTGTTTAGAGAAGAAGCCACAAGGATGCAATGGCTTTTCAGGAGACTCTCTTTGAGATAAAACAGCACCTACCCCGATATCTGAAGCATCAACTTCAAGTATATAGGGCAATGAGGGGACAGGATGCTGTAAAATAGGTGCAGAGGCGAACGTAGTCTTAAGGAAGTCAAAAGCTTGAAGTGCCTCGGTAGACCAGACACGAGTATTGCCATCCTTTTTTGTCATACGAGTAATAGGTGCTACAATAGACGAAAAACCTTTGATAAAACGTCTATAATAATTAGAGAAACCCAGAAAACGCTGGATGGCTTTTAGACCTTGCGGCAGAGGCCATTCTATGACAGCAGCGAGCTTCCGGGGATCCATACGAAAACCCTTAGCGGAAATCAAATACCCCAAAAACTGGACTTCAGATTGGTCGACTAGACATTTTTCTAATTTACAATAAAGACCATTAGCAAGAAGGGTCTTCAGAACGGTCGTAACATGTCTGTGATGAGTGTGTAAGTCTGTAGAATATATTAAAATGTCGTCCAAGTACACAATAACAAATGAGTGAATAAAGTCTCTTAAGACATCATTAATACATTCTTGGAATACTGCTGGGGCATTGCAAAGCCCAAATGGCATGACGGTATACTCATAATGACCTGACCTAGTGTTGAAGGCTGTCTTCCATTCGTGGTCCTTTTTTATACGTATCAAATTGTATGCTCCTCTAAGATCTAATTTGGTGAATACCGTAGCATGTTTGAGCCTGTCAAACAATTCTGTTATTAATGGTATAGGGTAAGCATTTTTGATGGTGATTTTATTAAGACCTCTATAATCAATGCAAGGTCTTAAATCACCTTCTTTCTTCGATACAAAGAAGAACCCCGCTCCAGCCGGAGAAGAGGATCTCCTAATAAATCCCTTGTCTAATGATTCTTTAATATATTCCTCCATGACACTGTTTTCTTGAACCGACAAGGGGTACACCCTGCCCTTTGGAGGTATAGTGCCAGGCAACAAGTCAATAGCACAATCGTAGGGTCTGTGAGGCGGTAATTTGTCAGCCTCTCTTTTATCAAAGACAGTCTTTAAAGATAAATACTGAGAGGGTATAGCCGTAGACAAAGGAGGAGTGGTAGGAACATTAATAGAATTCACAGGCGTGACTTCAATAGTACATGACTCATGGCAGGCCTCACTCCATGATTTTATCTGCCCTGTCTCCCAGTCAAAAATGGGATTGTGGGCACGTAACCATGGATACCCTAACACTAACTGTGAAGAGGGAGAGGTGATGACCTGGAACCGAATGGTTTCATAGTGTAAAACCCCTGTGTACATGTGTAACGGTGCAGTCTCATGAGTAACAACTGGAGATATCAACGGTCTACCATCTATGGCCTCAATGGCCAAGGGTATCTCCTTCTCCCTGATGGGAATGTTGTTTTTCTTTACAAAACCAGAGTCTATAAAATTCTCAGCTGCCCCAGAGTCAACCAACTATACAACTCTCTCCCATATGTAAAGAAACAGGGAGAAGCAGTCGGTTAGGAGGCAATGTAGGAGACTTAGAAATCACACCCAAGGCCAGTCCCCTATAAGGTCTTAGGTGCGAGAGTTTTCCGGGAGCAAAGGACATTCCTTTACCATATAGTCTCTCCTACCACAATATAGGCAGAGTCCCTCCCTTCTCCTATGTAATTTTTCATTATCAGAGAGTTTGGCAACCCCTAATTGCATAGGTTCCTCTTCAGATACTTTTACACTCTCCGGTGTATAAACTCTGTGGTGAATAGGTGTAACAAAACGTCTATTTCTGTTCTTGGTATAGAGCCTGTCACGAATCCTATTATCTATATCAATGAGGTAGTCAATAAGGTCCTCTAAAGCAACAGGAAGCTCCTTAGCTGCTACCTCATCCAATATAGAGTCTGATAAGCCTTCCATGAAGGCAGTAGTTAACCCATTGTTGGTCCAATCTACCTGTGAGGCAAGAGTACGAAACTGAATAGCGTAATCAGCCACAGACCTAGAACCCTGTTTAACTCTCATTAATGCTCTTGCGGCATTTTTAGACCTTTTCATAGTGTCAAAAGTTCTGCGAAATGCTGTAAGAAAACTGTGAAAGTCATGCACCATAGGTCCATTAGCTTCCCAAATAGGATTTGCCCATTCAAGTGCTTTGTCGGTAAGTTGGTGCATAAAGAACCCAACCTTAGACCTCTCTGTGGGAAATGAACGTGGATACATCTCAAAGTGAAACTCTATTTGGTTAATGAACCCTCTGCATGTCTTAGAATCCCCTCCATACCTAGGAGGAGGTGTTAAATGGGCCGTAGCATTAGGCACAGTCGATACTTCAGGAAGAAGGGGTGTAGGAGGGTTAGGTGTGGTTGCTGGAATGGTTCTAGCTAAGAGCGTCTGGAGAGCCTGGGCTATCTGATCCATTCGGTGATCCTGCTCTACAAATCTAGCCTCATGAGACGCCATCTGTTGAGCTAAATCTGCGGCTGCGCGGCTTGAAGAGAGGACCGCGGCCGGCCCCTGGGAAAGGTGAGTAACGCTACAGGCTTAGACACGCCCAGGTATAGAATTAGTAATCAAGCGGAAATAATATGCTCAATATATTATGGTCTGCATATTAATTCCAAGGTGAAAAAAAAACAGAACCTCCTTCACACGGAGTCCAAATGCCATTACAGATAAGAACCCACGGCGAGCGAGTGTGCGTACGTACGTCACGTCATACCCCCCTTATGTAAAAAAAAAAAGGCAAAATTTTTAAAGAGGCAAAAAGGGTTATTCTTATGAACCCCTCACACAGATTGACTTTTAGAATGCTATTGGTGCGGTGGGTAGCAGCACTGTATCATGGTTGTGTAATGAAATGATACACAGGTTTGTTAAAAATGTCGAAATACAGAAATTGATGGAGTGATAAGACAAAGTGTATGCAAAGCAGTCTAAAGCTGTTTGACCACTAGTCTGTGCGGTAACATTAACAATTAATAAATAGCTTAATTTGATGAAATATGGGTTAGGCATAATGGCTCCAAAGTGCTGTGCCCCAGACAAGCAAATAACTCTGTTATCCACCATAGGAATCATTGAGCAGAGATAGGAGTATATCTAGTTATATGTCCTTATTCATTTTCAAACCATAAGGGTTCAGATAACAGTCAGGTAGGCTGTTTAAGATAAGCAAATCTGAGAGCTCAATGGGGATAAAGCCAAAGGAGCTCCTTTTGTGTCCTTTTCAGTTTCAGGGACTGAGGACTGGTGTTCTGGTTGGTTGATAAATTATGAAATTTATTCAACCAACCAAAACAGCAGTCCACGACTCTAGCAATTACCATGTAACACTGTGCCATGCCAAGGAGCCTCTTGGTCTAGCCAGGATAAAGTATCAAAGCTGTGTGTGGAATCTTGTGCTAACCATAAAAAGATGATTCATTCAGATTATAAAGCCGAGATAACACAGGAGAAAAAGTATATTCCCAGATATTTTAGTTTGGTTTTGTAGGGTAAACGTGAAGTGACAGCATACTTTATGTAAAATAGCCTGAAATTTGAATCAAAACAAATTTGGACTCATTAATATTCCTAATGCGTTTTTTAACCAAACCACTTTGACTATAAAACATTTGACAATGAATCATATTTTTATATGCAAAAATGTGGTTGTATTATTATAATAGTTATCCATTAACAAAGTGTGACCTGCCCAGCACCTCATGGAAAAAAAGAACATTTAAATGACCACTAAAATCACCCAGACCACTTCATCTCAATGGAGTGGACTGGGTGCAGTGGCCTTTAAGTTTTAACCCTGCAATGTAAAACACTAGCATTTAGTAGATGCAACCAATGCTATGATTTGCAGGGTAAACACACCTCTAGTGAAGTGGTTCCCAAACCAGTACTCAAGGCAGCCTTACCAGTCTAGGATTTAGGGATTACCCAGTTGTCTAAGGAGTTTTTTCTTTTTCCCTAAAAACACCTTAGACACAACTGTGTAATCCCTAAATCCTGGAATAACAGGGGTGCCTTGAAAGCTGGTTTGGAAACCACTGCTCTAATGTATGTCGTCATGACTGCCACTAAAGGGGCTTTTAAGCTGAATTATCAAGTCAGACTTGGTTATACAGTTAAATGCTGCACGAGCCTTTCAACGCTTCCCTTTTGAAGAAGCAAAATTGGCGGAGATCAAGGAGGTCAGACGGCTGTAGTGAGACCAGCATGACGAGAGATTGAAGGTAAGTCAAATTTTGTATTCTTAACATTATAGTGCTGATTTAGGGATAATTGCTGTGCCTGGTTTATCTTCCAAAATCCATGTTTACCTGTTGATGTCGTGGATAATATTACATTAATGGTAATCAATTAAATATTTCTATACATGACAGATTAACAAAGAGAAAGCAAACGTTTTCCCTTACCCAAATCAAGGATTTGCATTGTTATGTTTGCTGCCCCTTCAGAAAACATCATATTATGATAGTCCGTTATTTTCCTTTTGATGCATCTGTGCTGTAACCAACAATGTAAGGTGTAGCCATATGCATTCATTGATTTGTTTAACAGTGAATCGATTCATCTTTATAATTTTGGCACAGAATATAAATAATTTGGTTGTTAAATGAATCAATAAATGCACGTGTCTATGGAGAAGCCTGGGCAAGTAAAGAATTAAACAAATTATCAAGATTTAATCCTAATAATAAATGTGTGTAGCGCTTAAATAGTTATCTTAGCATGCAGTGATTGCTTACCCCTTTTATACAAGTATGGAAATCCTGATGTACTTGAATACATAAAAAGGGGAACAGTGCAGATGGTACTTGTACATAAAAAAAATGCAAACAAATATAAGAAAAAAAACTTACAATTTACAGAACCTGAGAATTAAGGCTCTATATAAGTGCGGTGGTGCTTATATAGCTGGCACCTCACCTTCTTCATATGAATTTTCCTCTCGGGACAAGACAGAAAAAGCAGAGAAAATGATGGTGCAGTATATCTCTGAAAGTAGTGTAAAAAGAGGACTCTCACCTTCATTAGAGCCCAATAATGCATTGGCATTAAGGTGGGAACGCTGGTGTTAGAACATGAAATTTTGACTAATTATATAGATAGACAGACGGGAGTGCTAAAAACTGATACCAACTCAACAAAATGATTTTAAAAAGAATAAACAATATACATTGAAATAAAATCAAATATCAAGCACTTATCAGTCTCTAAGGTCTAGTTTTGATATGCCAAACAAGTTTCACTGATGTGGGCTTCCTCAGTTGGCCGTAGAACCTCCTCCCCCCCCCACCGCCCCCCACCCTTTTATGTATCCAAGTACATCAGAATTTCCATACATCAATAAAAGGGGTAAGCAGTTATTGCATGCTAAGATTTACTATTTAAGCGCTCCACCCATCTATTATTAGGATTAAATCTTGATAATTGTTTGATTTGGTATTAAGGTGAGGGGAAAAGGTATTTATTCCCTCGTGGGTGTGTAAGAGCAGCTACTCCTATCTAGACACTTCCAAGCGCTTTTTTTTTTTTTTTTTTGTCAATCTTTCTTTTATTAAAGGGATGTAAGATGGGGTACAGAAGAGAAATTGGGGGAACCGTTCGAGTGATTTACAGTATAGGGTTGATACATCAATCAACAAGATTAGATTACATTTCCAGAGTTGCGATGCCTCATTTTTAAAATTTTTGTTGTTAAACTTTAGTATGAAAATACAGGCTATGGACCATAAGATCCGTTTGGTAACTTGCTAAATTATTATAGTCAGACATCTGGTGACACATGGGTAGACAGTAAGCTCACAATTTAAAGAAACACAAGAGTCAAAATAGATGCAGGCATAAGACAAGTAGCAGTAATAACCTCGTTTGGTATGTGTTAGCATGGCAACAAGATTTAAATTATTGAGACCTATACGTAGCATGTTCATTTCGTTTAGTTATATTAGTTGAGTGAGTGAGCTCAATATAAACAGTGAATAACATATAGGCTTTTGCAGGCTAGTCTCGCTTATCTGTCAGGGTGCTCATACTGATTTTTGAGTAAATTAGTATACAGGCTAGTCGTATTTGTCTACATAGAAGTCATAGGGGTTAAGATAGATTTGTAAATAGGAGAAAAACGCTTCAACTATAGCGTAAAAATACAATATTAACAGATTGCTTAAACTGCACTTGTTTGAACACAAATAGTGAGGAGTAAACATGCTAGCTAGGGACACAGGCTACCACTGTAAGGCCTACCTAAATGCTGAGCCTAGAAAAACATGCTGGTCTGAAGTGTCATGGCTATGCACGTGCATTGAGAAGTTAGTGCTTTAAGTCATCAGGGTAATACTATGTGCGAACAGACAAAAACAATTGTGCTCAATAAAGTGCTCAATAAAGCTAGACTAGTACAGTTATAACCTTACAGCAATTTGCATGCTAGCTAGATCATTGCAGTATTCGCTCATGTGGTAATTATGTGCTTGTACGTTAGGCTCAACTCGGCTGATCCAGCAGTATGGTATCTATGAGGTCGAGAACATGTGAACATAATTAATGCACTTGTAACATACCTGTAGTGCACAGTCTCAAACTGCACTTAACTTAATACATGTGTGCGCAATGCGATAGGTAAAGTGTTCAATGGTGTAGTACCGCTGGACCCTCTGGTGAGGTGCATGAGTGTCTGAAAGTAATGTCCTGGTGTAGACTTTAAGTAGAGTCATTTTAGTAGTTGGGAAACATGCTGTATTGTCCACCAAGAGTTCCTGGCTGTGGGTGGCATGTGGTGAGGCTGCGGGCGTACGGGCCGTCTGTCAGCCAATACCCCTGCTGGGAAGGTCGGAGCCATGTGCCGGACGGGCCAGCGAGAGGCCGGTGAACCGTTGGTGCAAGGAGGGGAGCGCTCCAGCCCCAGGCCGGAATGAAGGCAAGCACCTGCTGTCCACAGACTCGTGCTCTCATAGTCGAGGCCGGGTCTACCCTCTGTTGGGTGCCATGGGGAGCTCGGGTGTTCTGGCGTCGCCTGCGACGGTCGGGCTTCCGGCGGTGTGGTTGGTGCCGTGGAGGTGTCCTCCGGGAGGCCTTCAACCCAGGAAGGATTGCAGGGCGGGCTGTGACTTTAGCCTTGCGTGGTTTGCCCGATGCCGGTCTATTCCAGCTCCGCGCCTCGTCCCTACTTACTGTTCCCACCGGGTCAGGTGGTTCCCATCTGCAGCATTGCATCAGTCGCCCCCAGAGCCTTTGAAAGAGCTTGTCTAGTCTCTCGGCTTACTGCTCCTCAGTGTAATATCTGTGACTGCTTTGATGGGCCGGCGCGGGCTTCTGCCACTGAGTCGCGGCCGCCATCTTGAGTGGCCCACTGGCCGCGTTGTTCGGGCTGCGATGTATAGCCGGGGCTTGTGATGTCATTTGCCCTGGTTTGGTGGGGACCGGGATGACCCCCACCGGTCCAAAGGGGGGGGGGGGGAACAGGGACCTATGTCGAGGTTGTAGCTTAATATGGCCACACGAGAGCGGCCGTCTCCCCCGTGGTCCGTTTGTCTCAGTGAGTGGTAGGCCTTGCTGCTAGGCTCCGGTGTCTGCGTTCGGAGCTGCATGCTTCGCGTACCGTTAGGTGCCGCTTCAGGCGCTGGTTATCCTCCTCAGTCTGGTAGGCTGTTCCAGGCTCGGTAGGTCGCCGTGAGGGCTCCGATTATGCCCCTTGCCACCGGAGCATGTAGCATGAGCGTCCGGCCATCTTGACGGTCAGGCCCCGCCCCCCAAGCGCTTTTTTACACACTTACTCCATGTGAGTTTTCCTTTTTCATCTACTTAAAAATGTAAAATAGTCTGAAAATAAATGTTCTTTTTAAAGTTAGATGTGTACCTCTTATTGGTTTAGATTCAGGGGGCTTCCATTTTCAATGTTAAAAAAAATAAATTAAATAAAAGTCTTTAAACTTACAGAATATTTTCTATAGATTGTCAGTAACTGGTGATGTTGGTCTGGGCAAGTGCTTTTCATAGAGAAGCATTGTGGGCCTGTGGTGCAAATGAAGCAATCGCCACGCTTCGTCTAGAGTCTTCATCTAGAGTCTAATGTTTCTCACTAATACAATACTTTTCTACAAGAAGCATTTGATGTCAGTCTAGGCACAATATAAACCATGTTTTTAGTGAGTAAAAAAATGGACAGGATCTTTGGACCAATACCACTTCATTGAGACAAAGCGGTTTTGATGTTTAGAGTGTCCCTTTAAATTAAAAGTGTATTTTTACTTACGTAAAGTTTCTTTTTTGTACAGATTGTTAAACGTTCTTTAGAGGTATGGGGTTCAGAAGAAGCTATTGAAGAAGCTAAAGAAACAAGGAAGGACAACAGAGACAAAATGAAACAGAAGAAATTTGATAAAAAGGTTAAAGGTAACAAATTGGACTCTGTGGCACACTTTTTTTTAAGTTCATTTTAATAAGTTTGACTCACCCAAATTACAAAACTCGTTATTATCTTCATAGATGTGTCTTAATAATATATTGGATGGATCTGAGATTATACGTCATACTTCAGCATTGCAGTGTTTTTTTTTTAATTTTATTAACAATATAGAAAAGACATGCAAACAATAACGATTGTGTGAGGAAACATCAATAAAATACTGCATGTTTTGAAGTAAGCAAAAGACAAATGGTTACAAGATGTTTATAGCGTGTTTTTTTTTGTTTTTGTTTTAAGTTGTCTTTCAACATATCTTCATATATAGGATATGATGCTGTGAATCTAAAATATGAATGAACATATTAAAAACTGATCAATCTTACAATCACAGTGAATAAATGCAGAAAACAGACTTGAAAACAATCCACACCTTCCCCTCGATCTGAAGCTATAAAAAGCTTTATTTGCTTTATTTATTCTCAAGACAGGAACGTAGAACTGCATCACGGGGCAAGCCAAAGTAAAAACTTTATGCCTCCTTACTCGTATGAGTACCAATAGGCTCTGTAGGCTCTCTTATTTCCCCAAGTCAGGTGAACCCTAACAGTACCAAGCTAAAAAATATTTATTGGTAGCATTTCAAAGAAATTTACAAATGTGGAAGATGTATATGTTGTTGTCTTTTGTGAAAAGGCTCCACTTTATAGTCCACCACAAGAAATAAGATTTAGAATACTGAACACTATATTATTATTATTATTGGCATTTATATAACGCCATCAGATTCCGTAGCGCTTTACAATATTATAAGGGGTGGGGAGGGGTATTTAACTATAAATAGGCCAATTACAAGAAAACATGATATGTGGAAGAGGACCCTGCTCAAAGGAGCTTACAGTCTATATAAATTGTAGAACTAGGAATGCGGTTTATCGCATCACATGCCGGCTCCTCCGCCCTGTAATACTATATTTATGAGCTTTCGAACATGGCAATTAATTTCAAAAGGCTGTTTACATACCCCAAAAACAGTACTAGTGTTCATAAATGTGTAGTAGCATTGGTAAGACAATCATAATTGTCAGTGAGTTGCTTGCAAGCCTTTGTCAGGTTCTTATTAACTGTGCAATGAAAAGCTTAACATTTGACATTCTATCAAAATCAGAGCACTGTATTTCTCATGGCAGTATGCCACCAAGATTGGATCTTCTAATTGAGGATCCAGATTCACAGACTCACATGTAGATATTGTGACCAACCTTTCTTTAGAGTGATTCTCAGGTATTCAGCGTTGTCCAAATGTTGACTTCCACTTTACCAGTACAGAGAGCAGGTGCATGGCTGCCTAAACACCTACTGTTTCTGACAAACCACTAAAATGGTTTGACCCCCAAGCTGGCAGATGGTACCTGCAGGCCAATTGCAACAAAACCACTACAAGTGGCACTAATGATTATACTGACCCTTTAAGACTTTGCATTTTTAAGACCCTGATAATTGCTTGATTAATCTCTATTGATGTCTTTTTACAAGTAAACACGTCAGCCTTTTACTTTAATGTTTTTCTGTTTGTTTTTTACCTAGAACTGCGCCATGCTGTCCGAAGTAGTTTATGGAAAAAAGACATTGGTGGGCACCAGCACGACTATGGTCCGGAAGAACACATAGAAGAAGATATGTACAAAAAGACATGCAAGACATGTGGGCATGAACTAAATTATGAGAAAATGTGAGCATTTAAAATGGTGGTGGGGGGAGATTTTTTTTAATCTTTGTAATAAAATATGTAACTGCAAGTAATTGCATCTGTTAGTGTGTTTTATAACAAGTAGACCGTCTAAAGTGAACCTGCCATGACAGATTCTCTTTGAAAGGAACACTCCAGACACCACCACAACGTCATTTTAGCGAGGGCATCGTTTTACCTTAATTACATATCTATCTAATGTATTTTTGTCAATGGGAAGCCACACTGAAGCCGTGGTTGAAGAAGGGAGACACAGGGGGACTTTAAGGATGAGTGCCATCTGGAGAACTTTGGTGTTAAACTGTTAGTTAGAAGTTTAACCCATTAAGATAAGATGATGCCCAGGACCTCCAGGCATCAAAACAACTTAATAAAGATGAATTGAGTGTTTCAGAACCATCATGCTGTGAGGTCGATGAGGGTGACACTATTGTAACACCCACCCGTCCTACCTAGCCGTCACCATAAAGGTCTATACCAGGGGTCTATACCAAGGGTAGGCAACCTTAACCCATTAAGGACACATGACATGTGTGACATGTCATGATTCCTTTTTATTCCAGAAGTTTGGTCATTAAGGGGTTAAGCAGCACTGTGCCGAAATAAGATTGTGATGTCCCATAGCGTGCCAGGCCTATTTTTTTTTCAATTGAGGTGTGTATGTTGCCATATTCTGCTTGTGTTATTTATACTGCAGTTGCTTTGTATCGTGCATGTATGAGCTGTTGTATTGTATATGTTAACAAGTAGTTTGTGGTAGTGAATATAAAAAGAATTAAGGTTAAGAGGTGTAAAACTGAGGTGCTCCAATCACCAATGTGAGTCACTTATTCACATAAAATTAAATAATACAGTAGTACAAGAATGTGAATGGTGAGAGCACTCTATAGAACTTTACCCTTATTGCACATGAAATAAACACCACTCTTGTAGATCTAAAAACAAGAATAAAAAATATATAGGGTAATAACGTAGCAGCTAAATATGTTTAAAACTGCAGATGGTTAAACTCACATGGTCATGAGCCACTTATAAAAGCTGTCTCAGACTAACAGCATATCAAATCAGTGTTTGTATACTCAGGCTCCAAGCTGACTCCCCTCTGTGGTCCTTGATCCTTATTGCTTCAATTACTCCACGATGCAACTTGCAAGAGCTTGGAGCCCGAGTATACAAATGCTGATTTGATATGCTGTTAGTCTGAGCCAGCTTTTATAAGTGGCTCATGACCATGTGAGTTTAACCATCTGCAGTTTTAAACATATTTAGGTGCTACGTTATTACCCTATATTTTTTTTATTCTTGTTTTTAGATCTACAAGAGTGGTGTTTATTTCAAGTAGTTTGTGGTGTTGTGTATGATAGCTATGAATGTGGGCTTTTCGTATCATTTGTATGAGGGGAGGGTTATTCTGCATTTCTATGTATATCTAGCAGTGTGGGTGGCTTCCCTGGGTTCCAGTGGGGAACAGGCTGGCCAAGTACATGTCAAGGATGGGAGCTGCAACATCAGCTGCAGGCTGCTCTGCTCCAGTGTGGTTTCCCATTCACAAGTGCTGGGAGGAAGTGATCTGAGATCACTTCCTCTACATGCTGCAATGCATAAATTGAGGATTGTCCTTCACCACCTTTTTGTATTAGCAGATATCTGAAGTTTCACTGGGACTCCTGGTAGGCCAGAGCCTGTTTGGCTCTGACAGCCTCGAGTACCGTGCATGGCACACGTGCCATAGGTTGCCTACCCCTGCTCTATACCAAGAATTAATTAACAGGTGCAGACTTCTGGAACCGCCAAATATTTTATAAAATGTCTTCGTATGGTTGAAATTATCTAGATATTTTAAACTGTATGGTAATCAGCAACTTGCCCGTTACTGGATTGATATCAGGTACTGATGATGTTATGCCATTCCTAATTTCCTCATGGAGCTGTATCAATGATAGATATCTCGCCTTCAACTCCGTATCATGCTTTTTATGCATATTCTGAAGCCTGCTGTCTCCCCGGACAGAGGGTTGAGTGGAACAGCTTAGAAGGACTGTCATCCGCAATCTCGGGGCTCCTGTACCAAGTAACCCAGTAAATCATGACTACATGGTAAATAGTAGAAATGGGGATATGGGAGTTACATTCTATTTTGTAGTTACAGGAAATTGTGTGTGCCCAGTTTTTTTTTTCTTTTTCAGAGACTTCATATCTCTTCACCCTGTATACGCACTAATTAATAAGCTACACTTTTGCACACTACCATGTATTCATGGTTTACTGGGTTACTTTGTACAGTGGGCACGGCACATCCTTACACTGATCAGCCACAATATTAAAACCACTGAAAGGTGAAGAGAATAACATTGGGTTTATATTGTTAAAATGGTACCTATCAAGGGGTAGGATATATTATGCACAAGTGAACAGTCCGTTCTTGCATTTCATGTGTTGGAAGCAGGAAAAATGGGCAAGTGAAAAGATCCGAGTGACTTTGACAAGAACCAAAGAACCAAATAGTGATGCGAGACCACTGGGTCAGAGCATCTCCAAAATGGAAAGTCTTGTGGGATGTTGGTACCTACCAAAAATGGTGCAAGGAAGGACAACCAGTGAACAGTCATCAGGATCATGGGAGCCCAGATCTCACTGGTGCACATGGGGAGCGAAGGCTAGCCTGTCTAAACCGAACACACAGAGGGACTACTTTTCTGCTTTAGCTCTAATTGCTTAGAAAACTTAATGGTAGCCATGATAATTAGGTATCACAACGCCCAGTGCATTGCAGTTTGCTGTGCTATTAACATAGCTGCATACCGGTCCGAGCACCTATAATGACCTTTGTCCACCGTTATGATTATAGCACCGGGGAAACATTACAGCTCAACAGGGACCCATTTGAGTGCCACGGTCCTTTAACCCCTAAAGGACAGAGCTTCAGAAGCTTGTCTTACACTTAATGACAACGGCATTTTTTGCTGTTTGCGTTCAACTGCATTTGCATTTTATTAATTTATTGCACCGACGCATATTATATACCGTTTTTTAAAGGACAGAAAGGGCTTTAATTTGATGTAACACATATATATATATATATATATATATATATATACATAAATGCTTATTTATTATAATAAATACAGAAAAATGCAAAAAAAAAAAAAAAGAACTTTTGAGTTTTTTTACAGTTTTTGCAATCATAATGTGTGCACAATTAGTGCAGGTTAAGGAAGGTAATTAAAAATAAAATCATTTAGTTGTTCTGATTTACAGAATATATAATGTGTCTGGGATTTTAAGTCTTTTTTGGTAGTTACAGGTCACAAATCACAAGGAGTAAAATAAACTTTTAATGTGGAGCGATTTTAGAATTTGGTATGTTTGTCTTGTAAGCTTAATAGCCATAAAAGAAAACAAAATTGCCACACAAAAGTATATATTTATATAAAGTAGACACCACAGGCTGTTTACCTAAGGTTGTTTTGACACTTTCTACGTAGCCATTTCACCGCCAACCTCTGCTAAATATTGGAGTAAAATTTAATTTTTGGGGGGTTTTGGCACACAAACTTATAACAAAGAACTTCTCATGTGTATTTTGTAAAGTTGGTGTGTGCTATTCCTGTACAAAGTTTTATTTTGTATTCAGTTACAGCTGCTGAGTAAAATGACACCCGCCTTGTATGTCTTTGGCACTATTTTGTGAAGCTACAGTGCCATATAGGAGACCTGTCCTTTTCAGTATTCACAGTCGAATTTTGAGAGACGGATTTAACCCCTTAACCCCTTAAGGACCGCTGACGGTTCAGGACCGTCAGCGGTAAAACGTGCGTTTGGACCGCTGACGGTCCTGAACCGTCATAACGGTTTTGGGCAACTTACCTGATCGCCGTCGGTCCCACGGCGGCGATCAGCTCTCCTCCCGGTCCAGGTGGACTGCCTGTCTGCCCGGGCAGTCCCCCCTCGGCAGATCAGGACCCCACGGCCATGTGATCACTCGATCACATGACCGCAATAGGGGTCTTTGTATCTGCCTGCAGGGGGACTGTCTGTGCTGACAGGCAGTCTCCCTGCAAGTGAAAAATCATAAAATAAAGTGTAAAACAAAAAAATCAGTGTAAAAAAAATTATAATATGTGTATATATATATGATATATATACATGTATTATATCTATATATACCTATATATAATATATGTATATATATCATATATATAATGTCATACTAAGTGTATTTTTATATTTATATATACGTATATTAATATAAAAATACTTATATTTAAATTACACATGAATATATAAAATATATATAATAACTATATATATGGTATATATATATTATTATAAAATACAAATAATATGTTAATAAAAATAAATAACAAAAAATAAAAATAATTTTTAATAATTAAAAAAAAATTATATATATATTCAATTTTATTCTAACAGTATTTTGATATTGATATATATATATTTATATCAAAATACACTTAGAATGTAATGATATATATATCTATGTATAAATAAATAAATAAAAATAATACGAAATATACATATGTCCACATACAAAATTACATTAATAATTTCATAAATATACACGTAGACGTCAAATATATAAATATGTATATATATTAAAATTCTACGTGCATATTTATGTAATATTTTTACCTAATTAAGTAATTTTAATGATTGCAATTTGAGGGACCTGCCTGCCAACCCAGGCCAAAAGTCCAGATAATTTAATTTGCTAATTTGCTGTGCTTAACCCTGTAACTTTCTATGACACCCTAAATCCTGTACATGGGGGTACTGTTTTACTCGGGAGACTTCGCTGAACACAAATATTAGTGTTTCAAAACAGTAAAACATATCACAGCGATGATATTGTCAGTGAAAGTGAAGTTTTTTGCATTTTTCACACACAAACAGCTCTTTCACTGAGGATATTATTGCTGTGATATATTTTACTGTTCTGATACACTAATATTTGTGTTCAGCGAAGTCTCCTGAGTATAACAGTACCCCACATGTAGAGGTTTTATAGTGTTTGTGAAAGTTACAGGGTCAAATATAAGGCTTGATTTTACTTTTTTTTTTTTTTTTTTTTTATTGAAATTTGTCAGATTGGTTAGGTTGCCTTTGAGAGCGTATGGTAGCCAAGGAATGAGAATTAGCCCCATGATGGCATACCATTTACAAAAGAAGACAACCCAAGGTATTGCAAATGGGGTATGTTCAGCCTTTTTTAGTAGCCACTTAGTCACAAACACCGGCCAAAGTTAGCGTTTTTTGCATTTTTAACACACAAACAAATATAAATGCTAACTTTGGCCAGTGTTTGTGACTAGGTGGCTACTAAAAAAGACTGGACATACCCCATTTTAAATACCCTGGGTTGTCTACTTTAAAAAATATGTACATGTTAGGTGTGTTTCGGGGATTTATGACCGATAACGGTGTAACAATGTCACTATTGATACATTTAAAATATATATATATTGAAACCGCAATTTCCTACTTGTATTTATAGGCCTATAACTTGCAAAAAAAAGCAATAAAGCATGTAAACACTGGGTGTTTTTAAACTCGGGACAAAATTTTGAATCTATTTAGCCGTTTTTTTCATTAGCTTTTGTAGATAAGTAAAAGATTTTTCAAGTAAAAGTCCAAAAACATGTTTTATTTTTTATTTTTCACCATATTTTATTATTTTTTTTAAATACAATATTGGACATAATATAAATACTGGTATGTAAAGAAAGCCCTTCTTGTCGTGAAAAAAACAATATATAACTTGTATGGGAACCGTAAATGAGAGAGCGGAAAATTACAGCTAAACACAAACACCACAAAAGTGTTAAAACTGCTCTGGTCCTTAACGTACAAACATCGCAAAAACAGGCCGGTCCTGAAGGGGTTAAGGACACATGACATGTGTGACATGTCATGATTCCCTTTTATTCCAGAAGTTTGGTCCTTAAGGGGTTAATGAGCCTATGCTTCCATTTGGGGTATTATAGTAGTTTGTGTTTTTTTTTTTTTTTGAACAGTCAAAGGCCTACCATTTGTAAAAGTAGACACTCCAGGGTATCTCATAAGGTGCATATTGTGCCTTAACATGCCCCCATTATTTCACCAATATATGACAAAGTATGTGGTAAAAAATTATTTTGTGCATTTTTTCCATACAGATTGCATTTTTGCTGGGCATTTTAGAGTATTTTACCATGCTATATAATCCAAATACCCCATAAAGCCATACCATTTCTTCAATAAGACATCCCAGGGTATTTCAAAAGGCATATTTTGAACCTTAGCGTGGGATCATTTTTCCGCTAGCTTGTACCAGGTGTAGTGGTAATAAGCGTTTTTTCTGCCTTTTTGACGCACAAAGTGAGTTTGCACAGTATATTTTGCAAACCTTATGTGTGCTACCACTGTATAATACTTCATATGTTGCTCAGCTATGTGGTCTGAGTACAGCAATACCCCCGTATGTACCTTTGCCAGGTATATGTGGATGTTAAAGGGGCACATTTGAGACGCAGCCATTCAGCTTTTTTCTAACTTTGAAGTTTTATGCTGTGTCCATGTTCCAATTTGGAGTACCGTAGTTTAGATGGTTGGTTATTGAAACTTCCCCACAAACACATACTATTTATTAAAGAATACACCCTGGGGTAATTCAAAAGGCATATTTTGAACCTTGGCGTGGGATAATTTTTTCTCTAGTTTGTTCCAGGTGTAGTGGTAATGAGCGTTTTTAAATGTATTTTTTAACTTTTTAAAACTTTTTTTACTTTTTAAAACTATTTTTTAAACTTTTGTTTTGCTTATTAATTATTTTTAAAGTTTCCTAAACTTTCGTAAAACTTTTTTTTTTTACAGATTTAACATTTTTCTAAGGTTTTTTTTTTTTACCGTTAACCCCTAACTAGCAGTAAGCAGCACTAACAGTAAATTCCCCATTTTCCCATAACTCCCACCCACCCAAGCTAGCAAAAAATTTAATTATACAATATTTAAATTAGTTAATTAAATAAATTTAACCCCTGAGGGTTAAAAAATAAATAAAAGTTAATCGTCAGGGGTTAAAAAAAATTAGATCACAGTATAATACTGTGATGTGTATTTTGATCACTGTAGGCAGTGATCGACTGGCAGGGAAGGGGTTCATTTTTATTTGGACTGGGTAAAGGGTTTATTTATTTTTAATTTTTTAACTTTTTAAAGCTTATTTTAAAACTTTTTTTAATGTTAACCCCATGTTAGCCTAACACTAAATCCCCCAATTCCCCACTAACTTCCACCCTCCCCAGCTAGCTAAATTTATCATTTTAAAATATATTTTTTAATTTTTTAATTTTTTTAAATTCTTTATTTTTGTCGTGCAAAAAAGATAACAACACGCCTGAGGTACCCCAAAGGCAATCCTCACGCTTTTTTTTAAACATTTGAAAACAGAAATGGGGTATGTTAATGCATGCACATTTTTATAATTATAATTACGGTTTAGCTTGATATGATTATTCACGTACTGGTATTTCCTCGCTGTGAGGCTGTAGTGTGATGGATGCTGCTCAGATAAGGTGGGGAGCGCTTAAGCAGGGACGCTTGTGCATAGATTGCTGGGTGTGACTGTGCTGGTTGCCCTTACGGTTATAAAGACATCATATATTTGCACAGTTTTAGTAAATTAACGTTTCACAGAATTACTAACGAGTGTAACGGAATAATTTTAAAAATATTTAGACAGGGGCGTAATCTCGAGTAGAGTTTTGTCTAGCATGTGCCACATGGTGAGGTAACTCGATGGTAGATATAAGAACAACTAGGTTATAACTTAAACTGGTGGCGTAAATGAAAATAACGCAGATAGGGCCTACCCTGTAGTGCCAGCATATTTTGTGGGTCAGTGGTATCTAGTGCGGGTTGCGCGGTTGCCCTTTTCTGGACGGTTTAGGCTGCCAAGTCTAATGGTAGGATAGGAGCAGTGTACTCTCATGGCTGGAGGGATACTGGGCATTGGGGTCAGTAGGGTACTAGTGGGAGTCACCAATAATTAGCAAGGCATCACTAGGGTATGCTGCGTCACCGGCAGTTAAGTGGGGTTAGACACAATTAGGTAAAGGCAGACCGCTTATAATTAACCGAGTATAACTAAAAATCTAAACCAAAACATTTACTCTAATAGATTTTAAACAGCAGTCTTTGCTCGAGTGTATGTGGTACTGTCAACCAATACCTCAGCTTGGTGAGATTACATCGTCTCTTAGTGCTCTCGTGGGCGCTTGAATGCCTATTTGTTGCAATGCGATGTACGGTGTGCGCCCGGTATCTCGCTTGGTCTCGTCCCCTCTGCAGGGCGGCCTCATCGTTCCCCAGATGTCCTGTGCCTGTTGTAGGGCTCCATCCTCTCTTCGTTTCGGAGGGGTGCTCCGTAGTTGTCCGTCACTGGCATGAGGTCGGAGCTCACGTGTCTTTGTTCGTGTGGTCGCTTTTCTGTTGTAGTCGGTTTCTGGAGTAGCTGAGTGGTGAGTGGGCCCTGCGGTCTCATCGCGGTGTGTGCGAGGCGGGGTGTTAGTGTTTGGGGGCTCTTCCTCCCCTTCCCTCCACTTTGTTTCCCGGCCCTGTCTCCGGCTGTAGGTCGGCCCGGAGGCCCGTGGTATATTACCACTCAGGCGTCGCCGTGTAGACGGCCGGATCCACGCCATTGCTGCTTTCATGGCGAGGTAGAGGCTCTTAGAGTGGAGCTTTGTCCGTAGGCTGTGGTATAGCCGGACAAGAAACTCCTGGGTGTGCTTGGGCGGCTGGATGTGAGTGCTTTTTGGCGTCGGGTGTGCCAGTGCCGCCATCTTGGTCGCGTTTCCGCCATCTCGTTTGCTTACAGTCTTGGTTAGCTGTTTAGTTCGCTTTGCGGGGGTGACCGTCCCCAGCGGGGACCGGGATGTCCCCCACCGGTCCAGAGGGGGGGGTAGCAGGGCAGTAGTCAGCACTCGCTTGTGAGCAGGTATCACGCCATGGGGTCGGCCGTCTCCCCCAGGCCTTAATCTCCGCTCCATTGTAGGCCGCGTGGTCGGTCCGTGTGCCCGTTGTGAGCAGTGAGACATGTCGGGTATCTTTATGCTCCTCGTACAGTCCAGCTTCGCTTGTGGGTCTTTGTGTGCTGCCAGCGTGGGTCTTAAAATATTTAAATTAATTAATAAAATAAATGTAAACCCTGAGGGTTAAAAAAAAAAAAATTAACCCTCAGGGGTTAAAAAAATCAGATCATAGTAAAATGTAATCCCTGCCAATTGATCACTGTAGTCAGTGATCAATTGGCAGGGAAGGGGTTAATTTTTTATTAAAATGGGTAAAGGGGGATGGGATTTTAATTAAACTTTATTTTTATTTTTACACAGGGAAGCGGATTACTGATGATCCGTCTCCCTGCACTTCACAGTGAACCCGGAAGTGCAGGGAGGCGGAAGGTGAGTATACTGAGCACATGTGCCCGCTCTGACATGCTGTCAGAGCGGGCACATGTGCTGGGACAGCGCAAGTCTGTGCTCCCGGTCTGCCTCTAATACAGAGGCAGACCGGAGCACCATTAACCCCGCAATCGACGCGATTGCGGCGATCTGGGGTTAATTTTACTCGTTGTTATGGCAATCCCCTGAGTGACGGACCTCGTCCGTCACTCGTCATTAAGGGGTTAAAAGACCGGGCCCCTGTAATGTCGGCCCGCTGGCCAGCTTCCTGCTTGGAGACAGCACGGGTGGGAGAGGAGGAAGCTGCAGCGTGAGGGGAGAGGAGCATGAAGAGCCCAGGCCCTTCACTCCCACAGCAGCAGCAGACTCCAAGCCACCCTCCTGGCAAATAAGGTAAGCTAACAGGAGGGTGGCTGGAGATATAATAAAAAATCACATGTGTATGAGTGAGTGTATGTATGAGTGTGTGTGTCAGGGTGTGTGGTTTTATTTCAGTGTGTGTATCTGTGTCATGGTGTGGGCATGTATCAATGTTTGAACAAAGGTAATAGGTACTAACGCTTTAGAAAATTGTATTATTTATACAATGAATTGGGTATTCAATAGCGAAAAAATTATATAGTGTTCCTTTAATAGCAGTTAAAGGAACACTATAGTCACCTAAATTACTTTAGCTAAATAAAGCAGTTTTAGTGAATAGATCATACCCCTGCAATTTCACTGCTCAATTCACTGTCATGTAGGAGTTAAAAAACTTTGTTTCTGTTTATGCAGCCTTAGCCACACCTCCCCTGGCTATGATTGACAGAGCCTGCATGAAAAAAAAACTGGTTTCACTTTCAAACAGATGTAATTTACCTTAAATAATTGTATCTCAATCTCTAAATTGAACTTTAATCACATACAGGAGGCTCTTGCAGGGTCTAGCAAGCTATTAACATAGCAGGGGATAAGAAAATCTTAATTAAACATAACTTGCAATAACGAAAGCCTAAATAGGGCTCTCTTTACAGGAAGTGTTTATGGAAGGCTGTGCAAGTCACATGCAGGGAGGTGTGACTAGGGTTCATAAACAAAGGGATTTAACTCCTAAATGGCAGAGGATTGAGCAGTGAGGCTGCAGGGGCATGTTCTATACACCAAAACTGCTTCATTAAGCTAAAGTTGTTAAGGTGACTATAGTGTCCCTTTAAACACCAAAGTGTAACTTTTCCAAAATGCCACAACAAGAAGTAGAGAAAAAAGTGTAGCGCTTATAAGAAGGTAAGGTAAGATGGGAAACCGGGTACTATTAAATTTTGTGGTACTCCGGATGGCTAGAAATATTAATAATATAACATAGTGTAGAATTGTATAGAACAGAAGATATATAAACATAAGGTATGTGTACGAAACACTCACAAACAAGGAGCTATATAACCTAGCTCCAGTGTGGATAGCCTCCGGGTCCGTTTAGGCAACCCACCTCTATAAGGAATAAACGTCCACTGAAACATGGAGGCCCTATGGCTCTATGGTAGCGTGTTATGCAGTTTGGGACTGCACTCCCTCTTGCTGTGTAAACAGGCTTGTGAAACCAGGATCTAGGATCCAGAATAACACAACAAATGTATTAATGATAATTAACAATAAACATAAAAATAAAAGCAAGGAATAGTGATGTACCGAACTGTTCGCGGGCGAATAGTTCCCGGCGAACATAGCGTGTTCGCGTTAGCCACCGCGGGCGAACACATGCGCGGTTCGATCCGCCTCCTATTCGTCATCATTGAGCAAACTTTGACCCTGTGCCTCACGGTCAGCAGACACATTCCAGCAAATTAGCAGCAGACCCTCCCTTCCACACCCTCCCAACTCCCTCCCAGCATCCATTTTAGATTCATTCTGAAGCTGCATGCTTAGTGAGAGGAGGGAAAGTGTAGCTGCTGTTCATTAGATATGGAAATTGATAGCAAGGCTAGGGTATTCAGTGTCCACTACAGTCCTGAAGGGCTCATCTGATCTCTGCTGTAAGAACAGCACCCCAAAAAGGCCTTTTTAGGGCTAGAACATCAGTCTGCTTTTTTTTTTTTCTGTGTAATGTAATTGCAGTTGCCTGCCTGCCTGCCAGCTTCTGTGTCAGGCTCAGTGGATACTGTGCCGATTTGCCCAGTGCCACCACTCATATCTGGTGTCACAATAGCTTAAGCTTGACATTTAAAAAGAAAAATTATTCACTGTAATAGATTGAATAGCAGTAAGTTGTCTGCAAGCGTCTGGGTGTCAGGCCTTCAGCGTGTGCTCTGCAGACCTCTGCCAGTGTACTTTGCCACTCATATCTGGTGTCTCTATAGTGTGCTTTTACAAAGAAAAAAAGTGTTTCAGTGTAAGCTAATAGCAGTTAGTTGTCTGCAACCGTCTGGGTGTCAGGCCTTCAGCGTGTGCTCTGCCAACCTCAGCAAGTGTAATTTGCCACTCATATCTTGTGTCTGTATAGTGTGCTTTTACAAAGAAAAAAAGTTTTTCAGTGTAAGCTAATAGCAGTCAGTGTCCTTAAAGCGGGTGTCAGGCCTTCAGCATGTTCTCTGCAGACCTCTGCCAGTGTACTTTGCCAGTTGCCACTCATATCTGGTGTCTCTATAGCGTGCCTTTACAAAGAAAAAAAGTTTTTCAGTGTCCTTAAAGCGGGTGTGTCAGGCCTTCAGCGTGTGCTCTGCAGACCGCTGCCAGTGTACTTTGCCACTCATATCTGGTGTCTCTATGTGCTCTGCAGACTTCTGCCAGGTACTTTGCCACTCATATCTGGTGTCACAATAGCGTGCATTTAAAACCAAAAAACGTTTTCACTGTTATAGATCGAATAGCAGTTATTTGTCTCCAAGTATCTGTGTGTCAGGCCTACAACGTGTACTCTGCCAACCTTTGCCAGTTCACAATGCCACTCATATCTGGTGTCCCAATAGCTTGCATTTAAAAACCAAAAAACTTTTTTCACTGTTATAGATTGAATAGCAGTGTAACGGATCCACTGGCACCCCGACTGGGTACCTCCGTTAATGGATGCTCCTAGTGCTTCCTGAGGACTCCAAGCACTCTGGCAGACACCACAATCATCGAATCCGAGAAACCTTTTAAATTCTCCCAAGCATATGAATGCTGTAGACCATTGAATAGGAACCATATGAATAGGCTTGTACTCCTAGCAGTCAACTGGAACAGCATACAATAAATCCTTCCCCCAATAATGAGACGACACATCACTTTGAGGGTAAAACAGGAACTCTGGACTGGCTCATCCAGCCTGGCTTTTATTTCCAACTCACACATACAGGCCACACCCAGGGGGAGGCATAAAAGAACCAATGACATAGATGTTACCTCCCACACATCCCCTCCCCTTAGTGTGACACATAATCCCATTATGCATACAGTATAAAATATACTTTTACACAACTTTCATAACTTTAAAACCATACATCGCATTCACATAAAAATACATATCCACAATCAATCCATTCAGGGGAACAACATATTAAATGGCATGAATCCGACCAGGGGTTCAAAAGTTACTAAAAGTATATTTTAAAACCCCTAGCTTTCCAGGGCCTTCTCTGTGCTTGAGAAGTAATCCAATTATCTCCCAGCCCAGAGACAGACTCCATTAAGCACATGGGGACACAAAGACAGTAAAACACTTTAAAATACATAAATTCACCTTTTACACATAACACACAGACATTTCACATATCCCCAGATAGCTGGGATCTGAGCGCACAAAACTACCGAATAGCGCGCAGATCCTACTCACACAGTACAATTGCCATGGAGCTAAAGTCTTTCCCATAGTCTTTCATTATATGAATAGGCTCCATGGTATGGCTATCTGGGGTATCACATTCCCATAAAGTCTGGTCCATAGTCCAAAGGCAAGAGGCAGGCAATCAGCCCCCTCCAAGGACACGTGGCGAGGTCGGTTTCGCCACAATCCCAAAAAGTCCCAATATGTCCATCGATGATTTTAAAAGGGCCAGTTGCAGCAATATAAAGTACAATATGCCCCAAATAACCCAGGGGCCATAGTCAGCAGGTAGGAGGCTAGCAAACAGGCTTCTCCAGGGCCCAGTGGCGAGGTTGGTTTCGCCACATTTCTCCCCTTTTCCAAACAGACTAACAGGGTACCTGACCTCTTGCCGGTCAGTGCCCTTGTTAGTCCAGCAGCCCACCCACAAGACAGAAACAGCAGTACAGCCCACCCGCAATAAATGGTTACTACACCTGGGTAAGGGAGAATCTTGTCCATGTCCAGGTGCCTTACCACGGCTGTGTGGGGGACTGGTAGGCTGCCTTGGTGGGTTGCTGAGGGGGCAGAGACCAGCGGTACTCTGTCCTGGTGCCAGCACTACCACGGGAGTAGTCTGGTTGGAGCCTGGTTGCTGGAGACCGACTGTCTCCCCTTTAGCTGCGCAGCTCTGCTGTTGGAGACCGATTGTCTCCCCTTTGGATACATAGTTCCGCTGTTGGAGGGGGAGACCGACTGTCTCCCCTTTGGCTAAGCAGCCTTGTTGCTGGGGGGCAGGACTGACTGTCCTTACACCCTGTGCTGTAGGTGCAGAGACCGTAGTCCCATCTGCACAGTTGTGGGGCTTACAGTCTCCCCCTGGTACATTAAGCTGCTGCTGGGGAGAGGTGGTAACCAGCTCCTCTCCCATTAGAACACCCTGCCGCTGGGGAGAGGAGGTAACAATCTCCTCTCCCATGCATACTTTCATACTCTGGGGAGGGAGACCGACTGTCTCTACTCCCAATACATGGTCCTGCTGCTGGGGAAAGGAGACTGGGCTCTCTCTTCCCTGCGGGACACTCTGCTGCTGGGGAATGGAGACTAGGCTCCCAATTCCCGGCACCTCCCTCGGCCGCTGGGGAATGGAGACTGAGCTCTCTATTCCCTGCACATTACCGATCCGCCGCTGGAGAGAGGTGGTAGCAAGCTCCTCTCCCATACATACTTCCCTACTCTGTGGAGGGAGACCAACTGTCTCTACTCCCAATACAGTGTCCTGCTGCTGGGGGAAGGAGACTGGGCTCTCTCTTCCCTGCTGGACCCTCTGCTGCTGGGGAATGGAGACTGGGCTCCCAATTCCCGGCACATCCCTCGGCCGCTGGGGAATGGAGACTGGGCTTCCAATTCCCAAAAAATCATGCTGCTGCTGGGGGGTAAGGACGACACCTTCTGCTCCCTGGGTTACACACTGCCACTGGGGAGGAAGGACGGCACCTTCGGCTCCCTGGGACACACACTGCCACTGGGGAGGGAGGGTGCTGCTCTCCTCTCCCTTCACTTCACACTGCTTTCCTGGTACATTACTTTGCTGCTGGGGGGCAGGAACCACAACCTCTGCCCCCTGTAACTCAGCCTGCCGCTGGGGAGGTTGGACGACACCTTCGGCTCCCTGGAACTCACACTGCTGCTGGGGATCTGGGTTGGTTGCCCAGCATCCCTGTAGGGCCGGTAGAGAGACCTCGGTCCCATCTCTACCTGCCATCTGGAGGTCATCGCAGGACCAGTCAGTGAGGTCTGGTTCTGCTTGTCGGGTAGGTTGGGGCTGCACGAAGCTGAGCAGGTGTTGGTAGTCCTGCTCCAGCTCCCACTCCCTTGTTACCAGGTGGGTCATGTCTTTGCTCACCTCGCATTCGTCAGCCCAGACATACATGCCCATCCGGTAGTCGTAGATGTCCCAAAACCTAGACCCCTCCGTGCTGCCAAGATCAATGTCGTCCTCCAAGGCATCCCATAATAAACCCGGGCCATCATAATCATCCCCCTCCGGTAAGTCGTGCTCGGCCGTCCAGGGGGTAAGTCGAATGGTATGCCACCAGAGGGCCTGGTATGCGTTGTCTAGCCAGATCTCTCGCCATACCAGGGTCTCTAGTCTTGTCACCCACTCATCCAGGGGCTGCTCTCCCAATAGATACATCCGCATCGCCACACGCTTCTGTAGCCGCTGCTCATCACTGGGGAGACTCTCACCTCGCCGCCACTGGGCGTCTTCCAGGGCATCATACCAGACTTCCTTTCTGTCTGCATCCCTGTAGTCCGCGGCCGCCTCCTCCTCCTCATCATGGAACGCTGTCCAAAAACTAGCTGATTCCATCCTGCTGTAGCCAGGGGCGCTGTACGGATACTAGCGTTGCCCTCAATTTGTAATTCCAAACGTTACCAGTGTCTCTGAGCTGCTTCTCCTCGCACTAGGACGCCATCCCACCGCTGCCACCAATGTAACGGATCCACTGGCACCCCGACTGGGTACCTCCGTTAATGGATGCTCCTAGTGCTTCCTGAGGACTCCAAGCACTCTGGCAGACACCACAATCATCGAATCCGAGAAACCTTTTAAATTCTCCCAAGCATATGAATGCTGTAGACCATTGAATAGGAACCATATGAATAGGCTTGTACTCCTAGCAGTCAACTGGAACAGCATACAATAAATCCTTCCCCCAATAATGAGACGACACATCACTTTGAGGGTAAAACAGGAACTCTGGACTGGCTCATCCAGCCTGGCTTTTATTTCCAACTCACACATACAGGCCACACCCAGGGGGAGGCATAAAAGAACCAATGACATAGATGTTACCTCCCACACATCCCCTCCCCTTAGTGTGACACATAATCCCATTATGCATACAGTATAAAATATACTTTTACACAACTTTCATAACTTTAAAACCATACATCGCATTCACATAAAAATACATATCCACAATCAATCCATTCAGGGGAACAACATATTAAATGGCATGAATCCGACCAGGGGTTCAAAAGTTACTAAAAGTATATTTTAAAACCCCTAGCTTTCCAGGGCCTTCTCTGTGCTTGAGAAGTAATCCAATTATCTCCCAGCCCAGAGACAGACTCCATTAAGCACATGGGGACACAAAGACAGTAAAACACTTTAAAATACATAAATTCACCTTTTACACATAACACACAGACATTTCACATATCCCCAGATAGCTGGGATCTGAGCGCACAAAACTACCGAATAGCGCGCAGATCCTACTCACACAGTACAATTGCCATGGAGCTAAAGTCTTTCCCATAGTCTTTCATTATATGAATAGGCTCCATGGTATGGCTATCTGGGGTATCACATTCCCATAAAGTCTGGTCCATAGTCCAAAGGCAAGAGGCAGGCAATCAGCCCCCTCCAAGGACACGTGGCGAGGTCGGGTTCGCCACAATCCCAAAAAGTCCCAATATGTCCATCGATGATTTTAAAAGGGCCAGTTGCAGCAATATAAAGTACAATATGCCCCAAATAACCCAGGGGCCATAGTCAGCAGGTAGGAGGCTAGCAAACAGGCTTCTCCAGGGCCCAGTGGCGAGGTTGGTTTCGCCACAAGCAGTTACTTGTCTCCAAGCGTCTGTGTGTCAGGCCTTCTCATCTGCCCACAGTCAGGTGTCTGTCAAGGACATGTTTGAGCGTAAGAAGCCAATGTCAGAAAGTCACCCCCTTGCCCTGCATCTGACAGCTGGCTTGTCTGTACTATTAGCCCGCCAGCTTTTACCATACAAGCTGGTGGAGTCTGAGGCGTTCAAAAGATTTGTAGCTATTGGGACACCGCAGTGGAAGGTACCCGGCCGAAATTTCTTTGCACAAAAGGCAATCCCCAACCTGTACTCGATTGTGCAAAAGGAAGTAATGGCATGTCTGGCACACAGTGTTGGGGCAAGGGTCCATCTGACCACTGATACCTGGTCTGCAAAGCATGGTCAGGGCAGGTATATCACCTACACTGCGCATTGGGTAAACCTGCTGACGGCTGCCAAGCATGGAATGCGTGGCTCTGCAGAGGAGTTGGTGACACCGCCACGACTTGCAGGCAGGCCTGCTGCCACCTCCTCTACTCCTCCTACTCCACTACTTGAAGTTGGGCAAGTTGACACATGTGCCGTGCATGGCACATGTGTGTAATCTGATCGTACAACGCTTTGTGCATAAGTACACAGGCTTACAGGACGTCCTTCTTGTCTCTGTACTTAACTGCCAACAGCTCCTCTTCGTGCAGAGCTGAGGTCTCCCCCCTTCGTAGCCGGGTGCGTGCAAGTTGTCCTGGGAAACCTGTGCTGTTCTTTTTAATTGTGCCGCAAGCTACTGTATCAAAACAGTACAGTAGCTTGAACAAAGGGACACTTGTATACAAATTTCAGTATACAAGTGGTACCCTTTGTTCATTAGGGGGAATATCAGGTCCTAGACAATCTTGCCACTGGTTCCCATATGTTCTGGGCAACCTGGAGGGTCAAGGTGGCTATCCTTTCCCTCATACACCCGGAAGGCCTGAGTATACCCAGTCTCGCTATCACAGAGCTTATACATCTTTACACCATACCTAGAGCGCTTGGAAGGAACATACTGCTTGAATCCCAGCCTTCCCTTATACTTCATCAGGGATTCATCCACGCATATATTCCTTCCAGGTGTGTAAGCCTCTGCAAACCTGGCAGCAAAGTGGGTAATCAGGGGGCGGATTTTATACAGCCTGTCAAACTGGGGATGCTCCCTAGGGGGACACAGGCTGTTGTCGCTGAAGTGCATGAAATGCAGAATCATTTCATACCTCTTCCTCGACATACATTGGGAGTAAATGGGGGTAGAGCAGATGGGGCTACTGCTCCAGTAGGAGCGGATGGAGGGCTTCTTTATGATGCCCATCAGCATAGTCAATGCCCAGAATCTTTTAAATTCTGGCACAGTGTGTATCTTTACCAAAAAAGAGTCCGGATTTGTAGCTCGGAATTGATGGGCATATAAATTACTTTGGGTGACAATGTTCCCCAATACAGGGATCCTTAGGACAGGTGTCAATCCATATCTGCCAAGTGACCCTATGTAGGGGTAACAGTCTCTATTATGCTCTGTGTCAGTGTGCATCATGGTCTCTGAGGACAGGTGTCAATCCATATCTGCCAAGTGACCCTATGTAGGGGGAACAGTCCCTATTCTGCTCTGTGTCAGTGTGTATCAGGGGCTCTGAGGACAGGTGTCAATCCATACCTGCCAAGTGACCCTATGTAGGGGGAACAGTCCCTATTCTGCTTTGTGTCAGTGTGTATCATGGTCTCTGAGGACAGGTGTCAATCCATATCTGCCAAGTGACCCTATGTAGGGGGAACAGTCCCTATTCTGCTCTGTGTCAGTGTGTATCAGGGGCTTTGAGGACACGTGTCAATCCATATCTGCCAAGTGACCCTATGTAGGGGGAACAGTCTCTATTCTGCTCTGTGTGAGGAGGAGGAACGGGAAATGAGTAGCTCGGCATCCAACCTTGTACAAATGGGGTCTTTCATGCTGTCGTGCCTGTTGAGGGACCCTCGTATAAAAAGGCTGAAGGAGAACGACCTGTGCTGGGTGTCCACGCTACTAGACCCCCGGTATAAGCAGACAGCGGCGGAAATGTTACCGAATTACAAGTCGGAAAGGATGCAGCATTTGCAAAATAAATTAAAAAGTATGCTTTACACAGCGTATAAGGGTGATGTCACAGCACAACGGGAATCTAACAGGGGAAGAGGTGAAAGTCATCCTCCTCCTCCCACGACCACGCCATATCTGCCAAGTGACCCTAGGGGGAACAGTCCCTATTCTGCTCTGTGTCAGTATGTATCAGGGTCTCTGAGGACAGGTGTCAATCCATATGTCAAGGTGTCAATATGTCATGTCAGGTGTCAATCCATATCCATCGCGATTTAGGAATGTTAGGTGATTTGTGCCCTTTATGGATTAAAACCAGACTCTGCATCAACTGTGTAATGTTCCATGGGAGTTTTGCCATGGATCTCCCTCCGGCATGCCACAGTCCTGGTGTTAGTCCCCTTGAAACAACTTTTCCATCACTTTTGTGGCCAGAAACAGTCCCTGTGGGTTTTAAAATTCGCCTGCCCATTGAAGTCAATGGCGGTTCGCCCGGTTCGCGAACGTTTGCGGAAGTTCCCGTTCGCTGTTCGCGAACTGAAAATTTCACGTTCGCGACATCACTGTATGTAGCTTCCTCAGCCGGATGTGTTGTGTGGTCACTGGTTCACTCAAATCTGCTTGTATACCCTTCTAATGAGGGAATAGTATTCTGATGTTTGGGTAATACGTTACGGCAGATGCTCTTACCTGGAGCTCCGTCGTGTTGTAATTAATTGTGTTTGTATATTGCTTCCGTGAGTGTCAAGCCTCCTACTGGGATGATGATGACATAATTTCTTTCCGCCTTGCTTGCATATACTAATGCTTCCAGACCAAACTTGAGTCTAAATATGTTCTTATTAGTTCCACAAATCATATATATAATGGACATGGGGATATAGTATATGTCTACAAAATGTACAGGCAATATATAAATTATAAACAGAAGAGAGGAAAAAGAACTAGTATTAAGACATATATAAAAAATGATGGTAATGATAAAAAGTGAAAGATGTGCAACTTTTGTAATAAATAAAGTGTAAAACAGACTGATCAAAGTTTCCAATAACATGTTCCCAAATATCATTACAATGTATCCTAATGTACTTTGAAACATGTTCTGACTTGTTTCTACACGGTTTCTAAATCGACAGAGCTTATATAAACTCCTTGTTTGAAATCTTTTAGAGACAATAGCAGCAGTGGTGGTATGAGAAAAAAGAAAAATAAATTATAAAAGAAAAAAAGAAAAAATTTTTATAATTATTTTTATAGTTTCAAAACATGTTTCAACTCATTTGGAAATGAACTCTAAAAGGGGAAGTGCATATATATGTGCAAAATCTTCCAGGATAAATAGATACAATAACAGCAATTCTAATTTATAAAATAGGGAAAAGGAAGGAATAAGACAGCTAATGTGAATCTTTAAAATGTTATAATTGTTTGAATAATTTTAAACATATTTTAGCCCTTTTAAACGGACCTTACACAAAAAGTGCAGTGTTAGAGAGAGATTAGGGAGGAGTATGAAAATATCTTAAAAAATATATCCATAGAGGGGGCGTGGCCTGGAACGGAACGCGAGCGGTCGCATGCTTGGCTAGCTCCATGAAAATCAGGCCCTCGCACAGCATTTAAGACCCAACAACCCAGGAAAAACAGCAACAACAAGTTTACCCGACCATGTCCCATCAGAAGGGAAAAACAAGGTAAGTTGCACTTATTCGGGACCAGACAAGGGGAGCGCCACTGCTTGCTAGAATCCCAAGATGGCGCCGATGCAGACAGCGATCAGGCGGTAAAACCAGACCCCACTGGCCTTATACTTACAACGGAAAGCCTACAAGCAATGTTCGATAGCATGGCTTCAAAACTACAGGACACACTGCAGAGATCATTTACAGAGCTCCGCACAGATATCCAGGCGCTGGGAACGCGCACATGTGAGCTAGAGTCAAACATGTAGGAGCACGTGGAGGCCGATAACTGCCTAGTGACTAAAGTGGAGGAAGCATGGGACCGGATTAATGATTATGAGGCAAAATTGGGCACGTCGGAGTAACCTACGTCTAAGGAATGTTCCTGAGAACATAGGCCCACAAGACTTACCAGCATATGCCACCAAACTATTCCGCCTCCTGGTCCCAGACCTGCCCCAAGATGTCCTGTTAATGGACAGAATCCACAGAGTGGCAAAACCACACTATTTGCCCGCCGACACGCCCAGAGACATAGTCCTTAAAATGCACTACTATCACTCCAAAGAGGCAATCATAAAATCCAGCCGCACGCATAAAGACTTACCAGCCACTAACCAAAAAATCAAAGTCTTCGCAGACATCTCAGCAATGACGCTCAAGAAGAGGAAAACCTTTGGCGCCATCACCGAACTCCTCAGAAGCAACAACATCGCATATAGATGGGGATACCCGACTAAACTGCTGATACACAGAAATGGGACCCTCAGTGCCATCTGCACACCTGAAGAAGGACTGCAAATGCTAAAAGCCTGGGGACTCAACCCACAGGCACAGCAACCGGAGGCCCAAGCAGCGGGAAGACTACCCCAAGCATGGAAGAAAACCCGCAAATAGCTGATGTGACCGGGACTGTGCTACTGATACCGGAGAAACTGACGGAAGCCAAGCACAGAGAGATGGACACAGGTTTCTTCAGGAAGGAAGAGATTCTTTATTGGATCACCGATCGGGACTCAGAGGGACTAATGTCACCAAAATACAGCAAGTTCTGAGCCCCGGACAATAGTGCAGGCTCCTTATATAGGCATATAACTCCTCCCATATTAAGCTCCACCCGCACATTCTCTTAACCAATCAACACAAATAAGAATTAACTTCCTGTTTGACCGCATGGCTTGTCCAGCACAATGGAGGAGGGGGAATACTATATCCTGTATTCTTGCACATGCTCCGTACACTACTGATCGTATCTTGCCTCGTGCAACCAACTGATCGATACGTCAGCATATGCACGTACACATGCCACGTGGTAATCTCGGCCTACTAAATTTATTTTTACCGAGATTCCACCACATTCCCCCCTTTGATGCCTCTTGATATTTTACAATTACTTGAGGCATCACATAACCTTAGTTTTGCTTACACCGCAAGTTACCTTGAACCAGACCAGACTTATCTTATGATGTGAATCTTTTAACACTCATCTTCCTGCATTGGTTCTCCTTGATCTAGAGCCTTATACTTATATATCGCCATTATCTGTGCAGCAGCCTTCCTCTCTGCTATACTTCCTATCAGGCTTTGCACAGACCTAACTACTAAGGGTATAAGACACGGTAGGAGTAGACACAACAGTAAAATCAGTAGGACTCCACCTACCACCGCCTTAAGCCCTCCAAACCACTCATACCAGCTACCAAACCAACTACTTGGATTGTACCCTTTCCATACCTGAGTAGGCACATGCGCTAGTTTAACCATATGGCTAGTAAGCTCAGCTATTGCTTGCCCTTCGTCGTCTATTTGAAGACAGCAATTGCTTAGGTTAAACTTCCCACATACACCTCCCTCTACTGCCAAAAGGTAATCCAAGGCTAATCTATTTTGGTAGACTGCTGTCCTCATCCTGGTGTTATGCTTCGCTAGAAGATTGAGCGCTTGTGATGTTTCGTTAGTGATAATCTCAACCACCGCCTGTAATCTTATAATGCGGTTGAGCATATAAATAGGGGTTCTATAACCAAAGGTACCATCCTCAGCCCACGTGGCTGGCCCATAATAATCTATGATACGCTGGGGAGGCCATTCATTATCTTCCCAGGTGCCTATCTCTATGGGTCCCCTTTTCTTCCTATGATTCACATCATACACTTTAACACCTAAAGTCTCACCTGTTTCAATCGGTAACAAGAAGAAGGATGGTTTGAGCATACCCAACACACATGCCCCTTCCCAGTCCTGTGGCAGCTCCGAATAGGCTTCCTTACCACAGATCCAGTACAAATTTGCTGGGGCTCTCCAGGTAGATGTGATGGATAGATCAAACCACACATCCTTTAAATTGGCGTATCTAGCAAACGGGTTAGATGGTTCTGAGACATTTGAAGCCGACCACCAAGTTGTATTCTTTGTATCATCATCATAAGCTTTTTGCCCTAGACAAGTTAATTCTCCTACAGAAGTATTATACATTATTCCTTTCCTTGCTATGCAAACATAACCTATGATGGAGGTCTTTAATCTCCACTCAGATTTACCTCTAACACTCAAATGATAATCGGCTTGTGTAGATTTTAGTTGGTCAACTGCCTCAGAACCGGACATTACCTCCTTTGCTTCCCAAGGCCATTGGTCTCCCATGTTAGTACCTCCACCCACATAGCAGTTGGTAACATTAAGACTACCGGCAATACTTTCAGCTAGGTCAATGAACAGGTTTTTAGCGTTATGGGGGATCTTATTATCTATACTCATCTCTTCATAAAAGGAATGGTATACTTGATGAGTCTGGGAGGATACCGTATCAGTCTCTATTCCTATAAACAATAATGTCCCAGGATCTAAACCCGTCCCGTATATCTGAAACCCAAATAAATTGCCATACTTATCTAGGAACTTGTCGGGGTTATTAATAAGTATATGGACTGGGTTGCATTCCATAGACTTACAATAAGGGCTAGTCGGCAACTTAGTCACTATCATGTCTTTATCTACTGTCTGTCCCCAAGTCGCCCACCCCACACAAGACCAATATGGGCAAAAGTTATAGTCTTTATTTGGGCATCTAGGACTTACATATTTATTTTTACTACTGGGACAAATATATTTATCATTAGACCCATACGTCCTCTCCCATCTAAGATCCCCACATACATTCCACGGCTTTCTACCACTCGATATCGCTTTACACGCATCAAATAGCAGAACACCCGAAGAATGTACGGATTCTAACACCGTCTTATTAATTAGGGTCCCCTGAGGATCTCCATTCCTGAGAGTCAACCAAATTGTACGAGGTTGATACTCCGGACTGAAGCACTTAGGTTCTCCTACTCCTAAATGGCACACACTATAGTCTATATTTAAGTATCTACATCTCGATACATCTCCTTTACACTCGTATTGTGAATGCCAAATTAGGGTTTGGGAAATATGGTTACCTGTTCTCGTAGTCTTAATGCATACCTCACAGCTAGGAGTGTCGGTACCTCTACCTTCCTGAATATAAAAACACATATAAATAAACACAATCAAAAGCCCATCTTTCGCCGTCATCCTCAGTCTTCGTCCGTGCGATGGAACCTCAGCTTCCAGGATGTGAGGGCTGCAGGGAATGGAGTTCTGCTCGTCTTCACAGGTGTCCCTTCGAGACTTTCCTGGCTTATACACTATGTGTTGGTAAGCGGACAGGCTTTATTATGGCCTTCTCACTCACACCTGTAACAATAAAATTTGTAATCCACAATAATTCCTCGTTACTCCGACTGAGTAGTGCGTTTCAACCGGATCTTGCAGGGATTCTCTGGATCTGCTGTAACTTGCCAAGAATCGACTGCTGCTGGTTTAACCCTGGAGTGATGTATCCACGGAGTCACTTCTGCTACTTTTATCGCTGTAGGGGTAGACAAAAGAACAACATAAGGACCTCTCCACTTGGGCCCTAACGGTACATTATTCCACTCTTTAATCCACACTTGGTCTCCTGGATGATAACTATGAACAGGGGGATAAATATTCACAGGTAATCTATCTTGTACCCATTTCTGTACCTCCTCCATAGTCTTACCCAACTCTACAACCTGCTGCCGAGTAATTCCTTCTCCCAACTGACTCAAATCCCCCCTTAAGTTACCAAGTACGGGAGGTGGTCGTCCATACATAATTTCAAAAGGAGAGAGGCCCATCCTTCTGGTAGGGGTACTGCGGATTCGCAATAGAGCTATAGGTAAGAGAACGTTCCACTTAAGTTGGGTTTCCTGACACATTTTAGCCAACTGGTTCTTAATAGTTCTATTCATTCTCTCTACCTTACCAGAACTCTGGGGTCTATATGCAGTATGAAGCCTCCACTTTATACCAAGCATATGAGTCAGTTGTTGTAGGCACTGGTGAACAAAAGCTGGACCATTGTCCGATCCTATAGAACAGGGTAGTCCATATCGGGGTATTATTTCTCGTAGCAGGAATCTCACAACTTCTCCTGCTTTCTCTGTACGAGTAGGACATGCTTCTACCCAGCCTGAATAGGTGCACACAATTACCAGCAGGTAACGATGTCCACCCGATTTAGGCATCACTGTAAAGTCTATTTGTAGATCGGACATGGGGAGTCCCCCCATAAACTGGACTCCTGGTGGCTTTACTGGTCCTTGTCTTGCATTATTCTTAGCACACGTTACACATCTGCGTACAATGGCCTGAGTCAAGTTGGACAATCTTGGTATGTAGAAATGTTTCCTGAGAGATTCTTCAGTACTGTCTCTCCCAGAATGTGTCCCGTTGTGATAATTTTGGACAATTTCTACCGCTAGTGATGCTGGTATGACTATTCTTCCATCTTCTAGCTGATACCACTTGTTCTCCAAATACTTTCCCGGTTCAGTCTTTAACCACTCCTCTTCTTGAGTTGTATAAACTGGAGTCCATTGAGACAGTGGGGTTGGTATTAGAGCAGCTATATGCCCCACATACTCCTGTCTTCCTGATTCAGCAGCACGCTTAGCTGCACTATCTGCCATCCGATTTCCTTTGGTTACATCACCATCTCCTCTCAGATGCGCTCGACAATGTATGATACCGACTTCTTTCGGCTCCCACACTGCTTCCAATAGTTGTAGGATTTCAGCTGCGTACTTGATTTCTTTGCCTTCTGAATTCAGTAGTCCTCTTTCTTTATACAAAGCTCCGTGGGCATGAGTGGTTAAAAACGCATACTTAGAGTCCGTATAGATATTCACTCTTAAACCTTCAGCCAATTGTAACGCTCGTGTTAGTGCTATTAATTCTGCCTTTTGTGCTGATGTTCCTTTCGCCAGTGGCCGAGCTTCTATCACCTTGTCTATTGTTGTTACTGCATATCCTGCATAGCGGATCCCTTCTTTCACATAACTACTGCCGTCGGTATAATATTGAACATCGGGGTTCTGGATGGGAAAATCACGAAGATCTGGTCTACTTGAGAATACTTCATCCATTACTTCCAAACAATCATGTTGACTTTCAGTAGGTTGTGGCAAAAGGGTAGCTGGATTTAAGGTGTTTACAGTCTCTAAATGCACTCTTGGGTTTTCACACAACATTGCTTGATACTTGGTCATACGGCTGTTACTAAACCAATGATTTCCTTTGTAATCCAACAACGTCTGTACTGCATGTGGGACTCGTACATAAAGTTCTTGACCCAGAGTGAGTTTATCGGCTTCAGCTACTAGCAGGGCGGCTGCAGCTACGGCTCTTAGACAAGGTGGAAGTCCGCTGGCCACTGCATCCAGTTGCTTAGACATGTAGGCAACAGGTCTTTGCCATGATCCCAAGTACTGTGTCAATACTCCCACAGCCATTCTTCTTTGCTCGTGTACATATAAGTAGAATGGTCGTGTGTGATCAGGTAGACCTAATGCTGGGGCACTCATCAAAGCCTTCTTCACATCTTCAAATGCCGTTTGCTGTTCTTGGGTCCATAAGAAGGGGTCGTGCTCTGTACCTTTGATAGCTGTGTACAGAGGTTTTGCTAGTATCGCATAGCTGGGAATCCATATCCTACAGAAGCCTGCTGCCCCCAAGAATTCTCGCACTTGTCTTCTATTCTTGGGTATTGGTATTTGGCAGACAGCTTCTTTTCTCTCTGGCCCCATAATCCTTTGACCTTCAGAGATATGGAATCCCAGATACTTGACAGTTGGCAAACACAACTGAGCCTTCTTCCTGGACACCTTGTATCCTGCCTTCCAGAGAATGTGCAGTAGATCGTGCGTTGCTTGCTGACAGATTTCTTTTGTAACTGCTGCTATCAACAAGTCATCTACATATTGTAACAATACACATTCTCCTGGGATAGACTCGAAATCCAGTAGATCTTGACTTAGGGCTGAACCAAATAGGGTAGGTGAATTTTTAAACCCTTGGGGCAGTCTTGTCCAAGTCATTTGGCGTTTTGAGCCCGTTACAGCGTTCTCCCATTGGAAAGCGAAAATACATTGACTTTCTGCGGCAATTCGGAGGCAAAAGAAGGCATCTTTGAGATCTAAGACTGTGAAGTAAGTAGCCCCGCCCGGAATTAAAGCAAGCAGGTTATATGGATTGGGTACAACTGGATGTATACTAACAACCGCATCATTGACTGCTCTCAAGTCCTGCACAGGTCGATACTCATCTGTACCGGGCTTTTGAACAGGCAGCAATGGGGTGTTCCAGGGGGAAGTACAGAATTTTAGGATACCATACCGTATGAACTTATCCAGATAGGATTGGATGTTCTTCTTAGCCTTCTGTGGGATGTGGTATTGTCTTAGGCTCACTGGATAAACCCCAAGTTTTAGTTCAATTTTTATAGGTGGAATATTGCGGGCCAGTCCTGGTGGGTTGTTCTCTGCCCAAACTCCTGGTATGTTAAATAATGTCTCATCACTCCTAGGGTTTTGGCTAGTCAACACTGTATAAAGTCGCCACTCTTCTTCCTTTGGTACGGATAAAGTCATAATACCTGAAGGTCCATTAAACTTTAAGGATGTTGTTCCATTTGGTAGGAACGTAATCTGCGCTTGTAATTTTGATAGCATATCACGTCCCAGCAATTGGACTGGACATTCAGGCATATAAAGGAATTGGTGTTTTACTACGTGGCCTCCCAATGTACAGAGTCGACTTTTAAGAACCGGTCTTTCAGCACTTCTTCCAGTTGCTCCTATCACAGTAATAGTCCTTCCAGATGGAGGAGCAACTAGATTAGTCACCACTGAATGTTCAGCACCAGTGTCGATCATGAACGCACTCCTTTTTCCCCCTATTGATACATCGACCATAGGCTCCGCTCGACCAAGGGGGATGGAGCCCGGTCGGTATCAATAGTCCTCCATGACCGTGTCAGCCAATCCTACGAAGTCCCTACCTTCTCTATCGCGGGACCTTTGCGCTGCTGGAATATACCTGTCTTCCCTAACACTTCCTCTGTTCCCATTACTCCCTCTATAACCATTACTCCCTCCGGGGCCTCCTCTACCTCTCGCTCTGCCTCTAAAGTTTCCGTAGCCTGCCCTGGGTTGGTCTCTCTCGTACTGCTCTCTTTGCGGACATTCGTTCCTCCAATGCCCTTCTTCCCTGCAATACGCGCACTGATCCCTACTCAAAGGCTCCCTACTCCATCTATTATTGCCTCTATCTGGGCCCCGTTTATCTACGCCTGCGATCGCTACCGCTAGCATATCAGCCTTTTTACGCATCTTGCGCTCTTCCTCTTTCTTACTTTCTGTATCCCTGTTCATATAAACCTTATTAGCTACCTCCATTAGTTGGGTGATGGACATACCTGCAAACCCTTCTAACTTTTGTAGCTTGCGCTTAATATCTCCGTATGCTTGGCTGACAAAGGCGGAGTTAACCATTCGGGAATTGTCTGCGTCTTCCGGATTAAAGGGGGTATACAAGCGGTATGCCTCCAATAATCGGTCATAAAAGACACTGGGCGCTTCATCGCTTTTCTGGATCACCTCAACTGTCTTCGACATGTTAATGGCTTTCTTTCCTCCTGCTTTCATGCCAGCAATTATAGCGTCTCTATAGGCTCTGAGTTGAACCATATCAGCACCATTTACGTTCCAATCGGGATCAGTGTTGGGATAATGTGTTGCGGCCCATGCTGCTGGATTAGCTTGGTTCAAAGCACGGGCTCTATCTTCTAATGCTTTAATGGCTGCTTGATTTATTCTTGTCCTTTCCTCATTGTTAAATAAAGTCATTAATAACTGCTGGCAATCAGCCCATGTCGGATTATGCGTCTGTACTATTGAGGTGAACAGATCAGTCATGGCTTGTGGTTTCTCAGTATACGAGGAATTATGGGTCTTCCAGTTTAAAAGGTCGGTAGTGGTAAATGGGACATATACGAAGACTGGGTCAGCGTGTGCCATTTGACCTGCGGCATCGATATAAGCTGACCCGGGATTTAGGCGAAGAGGCATCTGATAGTGCTTTAATTGTTGGGCACCAGTCAACTGTCGGGTTTGGATGGGGCTACGTAGAGAGGCGTCAGTCATGGGTTCCGGTCGGGGAGAGGTAGGGTATGGGGATGTGGGAGGTTGGTTTTGGGAAAAGGTCGTAAATAAAACACTTCGAGCCGAGCTAGATGAAGCTTGACCGGAAGTCTGAAGTGGCGCCAAATCAGGATATTCGTTTTTAATGGGGGTGGGTTCTGGTTCCGGAAGGGGAGATTTAGTACGAGGGGGGGTGGATCCTGTACTGGAGGAGGAAGCGGAAGTGGATGAGGGTAATGAGGGGAGGGGTGCAGGGCTTCCTGCGTTTGCGTCACTTCTTCTTAACGGAAAGTAAGGGGGCGGCAAAGGGATCTCGGACTCAGGGGGCGTGTCCAAAATGGGCCTAACACCAGTCCTAGTGGACGAACAAGTCCTAGCTACCATGAGGCGACACTGCTCCTCGTGGCATGTCTGGAGCCATTTTGGCGAGTCATTTACGGCCTGTCTCCAACAGTCAATATAAGGAAACTGGCCGTAAAGTTCAGGCCTACCTGATACAGCCACGTGTAAGCGCTGTACCAGAGTTAGATCCAAACTGCCACGTGGCGGCCATGCCGCAACCAAAGTAGGCCACTCCCTAGTGCACAAAGTAACTAAACGTACAGGAGACATCTTAACCCCAAAATCACAAGTTTTGAATCCCTTTTTAAAATTCTTCACCATACAACCTAAGGGATCCGGAATCGTTGACTGCGACGCACCCATACTTAACAATGGAACGTCGTCGACAACGAATACTATACACGCGTACTATTCAACAGTCACACCCGTTTCCTCTGGCAACAGCACCACGTGGTACGGTTACCAAGTGAAACGTACACAATAACAATAAACACTCAGGGAATTCCCGTACACACACAGCTGTTACACCAGTCACTATATAATCAATATTATGCCCTTTGGCGTAACTATACAGTCACCCACGCTATAATTCTCTATATACGAATTACCCGTCTATAACACACCCCAGTAACATCGTCTTTTACAAATAGCGGTTACAGTACGGTTAGCATAGGTCAAAGCACAAGTTAAGGTCACAATACAATTATTAGTGGTTATGGTGTTAAACATGCAATGGACGACAATGATTAGTACTTATATACAGTGTCAGTAAATATACAGGGTTATGGTACCGTGCACTATAATACAGCAACACACTATTAACACTCTCGCTAGACGGCTGAGCTCGCGCTATCTAACAAGATATACACTTTACTAAAACAATCGTTAACACATTTACAATTCCCAACTAAACTATTGGCCAGTACCTTGAATGGACTACCTAAAACTATATACACCCGTTTTGGTTAGCCACACTGCCCAATCACCACATATATAGCGAGCTAGAGAACCGAATTTACACAGGCGCCTCTTAGTCGCACTATCAAAAGTCTAGTGGGTTCCAAATTTACACGCCTTCCCACTTAGCCCAGATAGGATGAGAACTAGCGAACCGAATTTACACAGGCGCCGCTTAGTCTCCCGGTCCCTCCGACCTAGCGAACGTAATATACACCCTAGAACGCTAGTCTAGACAAGACACCGGTGTCCGGCTAGGGCTATTTACACCAGAACCCCGCCTGACTAACCAAATCAAACGGTCTGACTAAAGAGCGTTCGATCGAGCGGTGCGCCTTCGCTCCTTCCCTCCGACAGAGGGGGCAGATACACAGATTCAAAACCCCTTTGGGCCTACCGCACAATCGGTATACCCCTAGTGGGTCCTGCCGTCTAAAACAGCAGTTATCTTACCTCCTCGTTCCTGAACCTGAGTTCACACTCATCGACGGGGACACCCCAGCACTTCTCACGTAGAGGCCGATGATCTCCTGGACAACGGCCCAGTGGCGCCGAGACGAAGGGAGGTCCACGCAGAAGTTCAGGGGTGCAGCCGTAGAGAACGTGGGCAAAGATAGACCGTCTCACGCCTCTGCCTCTCAGCTACCGTTGAACGATGAGCTTCCCGGCCAATGCACCAAATGATACCGGAGAAACTGACGGAAGCCAAGCACAGAGAGATGGACACAGGTTTCTTCAGGAAGGAAGAGATTCTTTATTGGATCACCGATCGGGACTCAGAGGGACTAATGTCACCAAAATACAGCAAGTTCTGAGCCCCGGACAATAGTGCAGGCTCCTTATATAGGCATATAACTCCTCCCATATTAAGCTCCACCCGCACATTCTCTTAACCAATCAACACAAATAAGAATTAACTTCCTGTTTGACCGCATGGCTTGTCCAGCACAATGGAGGAGGGGGAATACTATATCCTGTATTCTTGCACATGCTCCGTACACTACTGATCGTATCTTGCCTCGTGCAACCAACTGATCGATACGTCAGCATATGCACGTACACATGCCACGTGGTAATCTCGGCCTACTAAATTTATTTTTACCGAGATTCCACCACACTACAACCATAGACTTTACTGGGTCGCAAGAATAATGTAATGTATGATTTCCGCACACTTAAGATTACAGGCTAGTGGCTTATCAGCACACACCCTTAAAAACATACTAGAGGCTTTGGGAACAGCCTTACACCCGGGTAAAGTAAGGGGAAAGGTTAGAAAGTATAGCAAGCGCCCGAGCACCAATACCCACTAGTTGTTTAAATGCCTTTATCGTAGCACATAAGTGGGGGAGATGTAGGGGTAATATATATATATATATATATATATATATATATATATATATATATATATATATGAAAGCGGCAGGAGCATGGCACTATTGTAAGCCCTTACGAGGGCCATTACTCATAGACGAGCTTAAGCGGATCAAGCGAATGAGAATCGCACATTTTAGGGTCACCATGATTAACCACCATGTTAGCGAGGGCTGACCTCGTGGAAGCTACACCATCCGGGCTCGAAGCTCTCAGCTCCGACCCCCACGCAGGGGCGTACCTAGAGCATTTGGCACCCGGGGCGGGTTCTATTTTTGGCACCCCCCTGCCCTCCCCCCCCCCCCCAAATTTAAATATAAAAACAACCAATTTTTTTATGTATTTAGCACTAAGCAGTGTTTGTGTGTTTGAATGTATGCATGTTTTTGTATGGAGTATATGTGAGTGAATGTAGCGGTGTGTTTGTATGTAGTGTTGGCGTTTGAATGCAAGCATGCATTTGTGTGTTGTGTGGTATTTGAATGCAGTGGTATGGTTATATATAATGGTGGGGTGTGTATGTAGTGTTGACGTTGAAATTCATGAGTGTATTTGTGTGTAGTGTTGGCGAGATTGTTAGATGTCTGCACATATACACATACACGGACATACACACATGCAGATACATATACACAAAACACAGTCACACACAGATACACATTGACACACATGCAGACATCGTGGCGACTCTAGGAACAATATATATTGGGGGGGGGGCACATAAGATACCACAGTCAAAACAGGGGGGGGAGGGGGAGCAGTAAAACTTCTCACTAGGGGATGGGGTAATATGCTGCCATTGGCTGTCTGATGCCAGCATGCTGTGTTCTGCATGCTGGCATCTGACTACACATTTGCATATTATTCACATTAGCCACCCAGATTTCTTGTTGTGGGCTGGCTGACACCTCTTAATTGCAATCTTTGTTTAGCAGATAACTCCTCTATTTGCTATCCTTTGTGGGATTGCCATATTTAAGGACACCAAATAAGGTGCTATCTGCTAAACAGCACCCTCATTTGGTATCTTTAAATATGGAAATCTCACATACGGGCACCAATTCAGGGAATGATCTACTAAACAGATAAAGGATAAAAAAATGCCCTTTTCTTATTTTCAGTTGTTTAGCAGATAAATCCCTTATTTGTTATCCTTATGTGGGATTGCAATATTTAAGGACAGGAAATAAGGGAGCTATCTACTAAACACATACGCAGAGATACACACAATCACACATAATCACAGATTTACACAAACACAATCACTGACCCACAATCACATACACACACACAAATATTACATACATACACACATTTAATCATTAAGAGGTCCACCCTGCCTCCCTACCTTGCTCTAGAAGGGCTGGAGTGGATCCTCAGTCCCTGGTGGTCAGTGGTTGCTGCTGGGATCTCTGTGCTCTTTCTGCACAGGTCCATCGCACGCCCTGTAATGATGCCGAGGCCGCGATGACATCATATCCTGGCTGCCGGCTCACTGCAGGGCGAAGACCGTCAGACACAGTCACTCACACACAGTTACAGGCACAGTCAAACACGCAGGCAATCACACAGGCAGACAGTCACACATACACACACAGATTCACAGACAGTCACACCCACAATCACAGGCAGACAGTCACACATACACACAACAGTCACAGGCAGTCACTCACACACACACACACACAGTCACAGACAGTCACTCACACACACACGCACACACACACAGTCACAGACAGTCACTCACACACACACGCACGCACGCACACACACACACAATCACAGGCAGACAGTCACACACAGTCACACAGACAATCACAGTCAGACAGTCACACACACAGTGGCACACACACACACACAGTCACAGACAGTCACACACACAATCAGAGGCAGACAGTCACACATACACACAACATAATCACAGACAGTCACACACACACAATCAAAGACGGTCACAATTAGGGATCGACCGATATTGATTTTTTAGAGCCGATACCGATACCGATAAGCTGTGAACTTTCATGCCGATAGCCGATAACTTGCCGATATTCTGTACATTTACCATTTTGAAAAAATAAACTCTTTCTAACGGTAAATGCACAAAATATACATGCCACATGTAGTGGATGAAGTGTATTTAGACAGGGGAGCTGTGTGTGTAGTGGATGCAGTGTGTATTTGTGTAGTGTGTATATATAGTGTATGCAGAGTGTATAGTGAATGCAATGAGTGTTTGTGTAGTGTGTGTGTGTGTGTATATATATATATATATATATATATATATATATATAGTGAATGCAGAGTGTGTATAGTGAATGCAGAGTGTGTGTTTGTGTAGTGTGTGTATAGTGAATGCAGAGTGTGTGTTTGTGTAGTGTGTGTATAGTGAATGCAGAGTGTGTGTTTGTGTAGTGTGTGTATAGTGAATGCAGAGTGTGTGTTTGTGTAGTGTGTGTATAGTGAATGCAGAGTGTGTGTTTGTGTAGTGTGTGTATAGTGAATGCAGAGTGTGTGTTTGTGTAGTGTGTGTATAGTGAATGCAGAGTGTGTGTTTGTGTAGTGTGTGTATAGTGAATGCAGAGTGTGTGTTTGTGTAGTGTGTGTATAGTGAATGCAGAGTGTGTGTTTGTGTAGTGTGTATGTATGTAATGCAGTGTGTGTGTTTGTGTAGTGTGTATGTATGCAATGCAGTTTGTGTGTGTTTGTGTAGTGTGTATGTATGTAATGCAGTGTGTGTAGTGTGTATGTATGTAATGCAGTGTGTGTGTGTTTGTGTAGTGTGTATGTATGTTATGCAGTGTGTGTGTGTTTGTGTAGTGTGTATGTATGTAATGCAGTGTGTGTGTGTGTTTGTGTAGTGTGTATGTATGTCATGCAGTGTGTGTGTGTGTGTGTTTGTGTAGTGTGTATGTATGTCATGCAGTGAGTGTGTGTTTGTGTAGTGATGTAATTTGTGTAAAATGGAGGGGGGGATTGTTTATGTTTATTATAATTTTTTTTTATATTTAAATTGTATTGTTTTTGTTTCTTTTAGTCCCCCCCCCCCACCTGCTTCTTACCAGGGAGGGGGGGATATAGTATTCCCTGGTGGTCCGGTGGCTTGTTAAGTACTGTGGGGCGGCTGGCAGCAAGCGCTAACTTACCCTCCCAGCAGCTCCTCCAGCTCCCCAGTGTAAATCTCGCGTCCCTTAGTGCCGCGCGGAGCGTTGCCATGGTAACCCGTGGCAACGCTCTGCAGCCGCGGGTCTCGCGAGATTTAGACATGGAGCTGCAGGAGCTGCTGGGAGGGTAAGTCAGCGCTTGCTGCCGGCCCCCCCAGGATCGCCGGGCTTGTAATGAGCCTGGCGGTCCTAGGAGGTATTATCGGCAATATCGGTAGCTATATTGGCCGATACCGATATTTCCGAAAATAACGAATATCGGCCGATTATATCGGTAAAACCGATAATCGGTCGATCCCTAGTCACAATCACAGTTACACACTCACACACAGTCAAAGACAGTCACAATCACAATTACACACTCACACACAGTCAAAGACAGTCCCAATCACAGTTACACACAGCACACACAGTCAAAGACAGTCACAATCACAGTTACACACAGCACACACAGTCAAAGACAGTCACAATCACAGTTACACACAGCACACACAGTCAAAGACAGTCACAATCACAGTTACACACAGCACACACAGTCAAAGACAGTCACAATCACAGTTACACACTCACACACAGTCAGACAGTCACAATCACAGTTACACACAGCACACACTCTCACTTACAGTAAGCTTGGGCTGGAGTAGGAGTGGATCCAGTCCCTCCTGTGCTGTAGTTGGGGAAGCATGGACTCCTTCCTGCTTCCCCTCTCTCTGTGTGCAGCAGTATGAGGCTGCATTTAGCTCTGCCCCCGCATCCGGCTTGGCTCCGCCCCCACGGCCGTTTTAGCTCCGCCCCCAAATCTCCGTGCAGGTTTCCTGCTTCCAGCCCCTGCTTGTGAGCTGTGTCGGCTGCCCGGCGCCCTGCTGCTACGGCACCCGGTGCAGCCACACAGCTCACAGAATAGCAAGCCTGGCCAGCCCTGGTGGCACCCCCCTGCCTGATGGCACCCGGGGCGGACCGCCCCCCTTAGTACGCCACTGCCCCCACGGCACCTCCTATAGGCGCCGAGCCATATTCTTGGCAACTAAGATAATACATAATAGTATGTTTGGAAAAGTTTTTGTATGTTGTTATATACTGTGTTTTCACGCTGTTATACACCCCTACCTGTCCCTCCCCCCCTACACGAGGGCCCGGTGGGTCGCCCATACACACCAGTCGTCATGTCTCATATTGCATCCGATGGGGTCCCTGCATTGGAGCTGGACTCTGGTGGGGGAAACTCAGGAAACATAGCTATGCTTCTGTGGGGTACACGGGAGAGGAGCTGCCTTGCTCGACCGAGCTGGGAGAGGCAGACCCCCCAAAAATTAAAGGTCAACTGGTAATATACAGGCACTTCCCATACATGACACCATACAAATGTATAGCCACAACGTGAGGGGATTGAACCTCCCGGTGCAGAGGCACCTACTAGGTAGGGACTTGCGGCAAACTGATGCAGACATAGTCTGCCTGCAAGAGACCCACTTTAGAGGGACAAACCACCCCGCATACTGACAGACAGTTATCCCTACCAATACCACTCTACCTCACAAACAAAATCTAAAGGGGTATCCACCCTCATAAGCTAAAAGGTAGCCTTTGAAATGATATTTGAGGAATCAGAAAAAGAAGGCAGGTACGTTATTATAGTGGGACGCATAAACAATGTTCTTTACACAATAGCAAATATATACGCACCTAACACAAACCAAAGAAATTTCCTACACATTATTATAAACAAAGTCTCCGGTATCCAACAAGGCACGACTATACTTTGTGGGGACCTGAACCATGTCCTAAACCCGGTTATGGACACAACATTCTCTAGCAAAAGCCCCAGGTATAAACCGCTCAGACGACAATGCACAGCCCTAGTGAAGTTACTGACACTACATCACTATTATGATGTGTGGAGGGTCTCACATTCGGAGGATAAGGCCTACACGCACCACTCGACAGTCCATAATACCTACTCAAGGATTGATGGGTTTTTGATGGAAGGAGCAGCACTGGGTCAGGTGGTGGACTGCAGGGTGGGACAAATAAAATGGTCAGACCATGCTCCAGTAGAACTGATCCTTAAAGACACTTATGATTTCAAACACAGGAGCCCTTGGCGGCTCAACGAAACCCTCCTGCTGGACCAGGCATTCACAGACGAGGTGACCATCGCATTACGACAATATTTTATAGAATATAGTCCCACACCACACAATCTGGCAGGCACATAAAGCCGTTGCAAGAGGAATCCTAATAAAACGAGCCTCTTACCTCAAACGTAAATCGCACACCCAAATACTAAACTAGCAGAAAGAGCTTTACACACTAGCAGCCCAAAATCAGGTCCACCCGACCCCGACACTGCGAGAGCAAATCTCTCACATACGATCACAAATCCGCCAACAAGCGCTTACCAAAGTGGGGTACCACCTACGGAGACTCAAAGCCACTCACTATTCCCAGGGGAACAGAGCAGGTAAACTGCTAGCCTTAAGACTGAAAAAACAGCAACTGGCACAGAAAATTGCATATTTAAACACTAAAGGGGGAGGAAAGCAATGACACCGACGGATATTAGCAATGAATTTGCAAGATATTACTCAGATCTTTACAACCTCAAACACGACCCAGCCACACGTACACCCACGGACTCGGACATAGCGACATATTTAAACAGACTGGACCTACCCACCCTAACGACCCACCAACAAGAAACGTTGGCCAAACCTATCACCCCAGAAGAGGTAATAGCCACAATAAAAACACTGCTGAAAGGCAAGGCCCCAGGCCCAGATGGTTTCGCCAACTCCTACTACAACAAATTCCAGGAGATACTGGCACCTCAGTTAACAGCAGTATTCAATGAAGCAATAAGAGAGAAATCTCTCCCCGGGGAAATACAGCTGGCACACATCATTACCCTCCCCAAACCAGGGAAACCGCCAACATGCCCGCATAATTTTAGACCTATCTCACTCCTCAACACGGATGCAAAACACCTAGCCAAACTTTACGCATTGAGATTGAGACCCATACTCCCCCACATCATCCATGATGACCAAGTAGGGTTTGTGATGGGAAGACAGGGGGCGGATAACACCAAAAAGGCCCTTAGTATCATGCAGAGCCTCAAAGCATCCAAAGGGGGTGAGCTGCTGCTCTCCCTCGACGCAGAAAAGGCATTTGACCGACTGGGGTACCAAAAGACAGGCAATGGGCTTGGACCTTCCTGAGTCCATACTGCAGACCCTTAAAGCATCCTTTAATTTTGATTGGAGGGATGATCACATAACCTTCCTGGGGATCAGAGTAGCCAGAACGACACACCTTCTACACAAACACAACTATGAGAAACTACAGCAGGACATAACATAGACACTCCAAACCAGGAACGGGGGCTTTATATCCTGGTACGGGCGGATGGCGGCATTCAAAATGTCGCTACTCCCCAAACTACAATACCTATTCCGCACGCTCCAGATCCCTTTACCCAAACATTACCTGATAGCCCTACAAAAAGCTATCACAAAGCTTGTATGGGCGAACAAAAGACCCAGGGTCGCAATAACCACACTCAAAAAAACAATAGCGAAGGGAGGGATGAACCTTCCAGATATAAAACTATATTACAAAACTGCAATCCTATCCACAATAGCAAGCACCCACATACAACACAACACACCACAATGGGTAGCCATTGAATCATACTGGTCCTGCAAAGCCGGTTTACATTATTTATTCTGGGTACCAAAAACACAGAGACCAGCGATGCCACAGGCGCTAGTAACAACTACACTGCTGTTGATGGTGTGGGATCAGGACCGGGACCATCTCAGTGGACCCTCGGAGACATCGCTGGCCACACCAATGTACAGCATATACTTAAGAAACCAGACGTTTGACTACAACATATAGGTACAGGCAGGATGCACACATGTACATATTTTATATGAAGGTACCAATCTTAAAACATTTCCAGACCTGCAAACTCAGTTTCACCTCCCCAGTAGAGACGTTTTTTCCTACCTCCAACTCAAGTCCTTAATGCAAATGACCCCTGTTCGCCTCCGGGAGCCTACCCTCTCCAAATTTGACTCTTGGTGTCTCAGAGGTACGATGCATAAAAAAAACATTTTCGATAATCTATACAACCCTACTAGACAAAGCAGTAGAGCCCAATGACAAATATACCCAAGCATGGCATGAAGACCTAGGCTGCTCATTTACAACTACACAATGGAGCAGAGCATACACGGCTCACAAAGGGAACACAAAATGCATTGCTCAATTTGAGCAGATACGTAAAACTGCAATATAGATGGTACTTAGTTCCAACAAGGCTAGCACAATTTTTTCCAGGCACCTCCTCACAATGTTGGTGATGCCAATCTGAAAAGGGATCATTTTACCACATATGGTGGTCGTGCGAGCTCATCTGGCCATACTGGGCCAAGGTGGGCGAAATCCTCAACCACACACTACCAATGCAAATTGACTTAACCCCGGAGATATGCCTCCTGTATATATGGCCCGACAACTTAACTAAGGTTCACTCCAAACTCCTATTCCACACACCGGTAGCAGCTTCCACCCTGATAGCCAGGGCATGGAAAACGACAACTGCTCTCACGAACCACATGTTGAGACAACAAATCCAGACCAACTGGGAGTACGAACTCATGGCCGCCCGGCAGAGTAGTGAGTCAGGGGCCACAATAGAAGCTGGACAACTATGGGAAAAATACTGGCAAATAGTGCAGCAACAGGGAACAGAGGTTGAATAAGTAAGCAGCAGGGACACGCAGACACACAGATAACGAACGGCTTTTCCGTCACACAGGCAGAAAGTCCCACCAGGAAAATACAGGGACAAGCGAGATACCCAGAGAACACCGCTTCTGTCTATATAATGATACAAGTGAGTAAGAACTAAAAACAAAGCCACCAGAGAAGATAAATCCTAGTTTACAACACAAATCCCCTAAAAGACGGGACCCAGCTGAGAAAGTAGCCAACTACCCCCATAGCATCAAGCCACATTGCACTAGACGAGTGATGACACAAACGATGACCACTTACCATACTCAAGCACGCACATGTACATATGTTATAACTTAACTACCCCCTATCCACCTCTCCAACACAATCCAGGTACAAGTGACAATGATGCCGCTCCTCTCCGTACTAAAGCACAAATGTAAGCAGAAAAAAAACCAGGAGACACGACAAAGAGGTGTAAACAAATGGTCCATTTATATCAGGTTACTGAGAACTGCATTCACGATACTTGACCATCTCTGTATAACAAATCAATATCCAACGACAGTGATCGCAAATCTGTACCAATATGTACCAGAATGTTATAATTGTGACACCTTTGAACCCCCTCCCTTCTTTCTTTCTGTACCCACCCCCCCCTTTCCTATGAAAATAAAAATTGTCAAATTGAAAAAATATATATATATATCCATAAACGGAATGACTTGTTTATAATAGTTTTTCATGATCTAATATAATATTAAAAATATAAATAAGATGCATAAATAGTTATAAAAATGGCACAGTTCAAAATCCATGTTGAGACCCCCTGGGATAAGGGTGTTCATTCTAAAAATTCACTCCATCTCAGTTCTTCACATTTTTTGGATAAAATCTCCTCCTATCCAATTAGTCGTCACTTTTTTTTACACCCATAAATAATAAACCTATAGGAGCTTTGATGATGGGTTTGTTTAAAATGACAAGAGATACTGTGTATCCTTTTTGTATATTGCACGTGTTCTCCAATTCTAACATGTAATAGGCAAGTGGTACGGCCTATGTATCTTAAACCACAGGGACATTCCAAAAGGTAGATAATATTTTTAGAATAACAAGTTATAAAAATGTTTATGTGTGTTACTTTGCCTCCTTTAATATCAATACTTTAAATTATCCTTCTATTATTGCCTGATTTCTTACAGGCTATGCATTGTCCACAGCCATAGAAACCCTTTTCATTGTTAAAATTAGTAGAGGGATTCATTTTTTCTTTAACCCCTTAAGGACACGTGACATAATAAAACTGTTCAATAAGGAGCTCTTTAAATTTCTAACTCCTCTATGTATAAATCTGGGTTTTTCAGGTAAGAATGTTTTTTTAAAAAAGGATCCTGTAGTAAAATAGGCCAGTATTTCTATATGATTTTACGAACTCTGTGTTTTTTTCCATAAAAATTACAAATAAAAGGAATAAAAGGAATATCTTTCATAACTTTGTGATTTTACGAACTCTGTGTTTTTTCCCATAAAAATTAAAAATAAAAGGAATATCTTTCATAACTTTGTTGTCTTTAGTTTTATATTGTAACATATCTTTTCTCTCTTTATTTTTAATTTATAATCGTTATTGTTTTCCAACCTATCTTCCTCATATCCCTTACCTAGGAAATCCTTTTTTATTTTGGATAATTGGTCCTCAAAAATTTCTGTATTAGGGCAATTTCGGCCAATCCTTAAAAACTGCCCCTTCGTGGCGTTTTCTAGCCAGGGGGCTTAGTGGCAACTTGTGCGTTCAATAAAACTATAACAATCCACCGTTTTTAAAGTTTTTTGTCTGTATAGTATCATCTTGAATATAAATATTAAGGTCTAAAAAAAACAACTTCATTTTGATTCATGTTTGTGTGTGTCAGGGTGCATATGTGTAAATGTCGGTGTGCATCTATGTGTGTGTATGTGTCGGTTTGTATCTATATGTGTGTATGTGAATGGTAATTGGATCAGCGCTACTGAATGCTATTCACTCCTGAGCTGGCCATAGCTCTACAATAGGTGAGTAGTAGGACCACTATTGCCATTATCTCCATCTTTCCACCGCAGTTTTACACTATTGGAATTCTCTTTTCTTCTATCTGCATGCCTCTACATTATCTGGATACCTGACTACTAACTTGGACTATTTATATCTATATACGTTTATCAGGACTCTATTCCATTTTTATTCATTTTATGTAAATACGCATTGTTTTATTATATTATATCACCCTTTGGCGTGACCTATATTCTGTTTTTACTATATGTGTGTATGTGTCTGTGTCTATATGAATTTGTGTGTATGTGTCGGTGTATTTATATGCATCTGTGTGTTAATGTGCATGAATATCTGTGTAAGTATGTATGTGGTAGTGTATGTGCATACATCCAAGCAGTCAAACACCAGCACAACATACAAGCACACTCCTGCAATCTAACACAAATATTACATACAAACACACTCCTGCATTCAAACTAAAAAAATATATATAAACACACCCCTTCACTCAAACACAAAAACTTCACACAAATGTACATCCACATTTAAAAGTGAACATTATATTCAGACACACGCCTGCAATCAAACGCAAACATTACATACAAACACACCCCTGTATTAAAACACAATAAATGTATACAAGTACCTCTTCAAACACCAACACTGTACATTACACTATAGCACCAGTAAATGCCGCAGCGCTGTACAGATATACAACCTAGAAATTTTGACTGAGGTGCCTTAGAAAAATACTGAAATATTAAGGGCACCTTGGGAACCACTGGCTTATACAAAAATGTATAAAGAACAAACTCACAAGTGATGAGCCAAGTGTAGTACTGGTTTAAATCACGACCACTTTGGTGCATTCAGGTGACACCCTCCCTATTCTTTTTTTCTTTCCTCGCATACTCAAAGGAAAACACAGAGAGATTGCTTCTAGTGTAGTAAGTAAGGTATTATATATAACAAATAGTTTTTGCTCACCTTTTCCAGAGCCAATATAAATAACCTGGCTCTGGGTGAAAAAGCCTATTACCCACTAAAGGGGGGTAATCTTCTTTTTGAGGTAGATGGAGTCTGCAGCCAATGGGACTTTAAAATTCCAGTAGGATAAATGTATTAATACATAAATATACACATAAATTAAAAAAGCAATAAAATAATGTCCTCATATAAGACTTGCTCGCTTCGAGATGCGTTTCGATCGTTCCTCGGGCTTTCTCAATCGAAAGTGTCAAGATTCTTCTCATCTCCTCCTTTTAAACTTGTGTCCCACTCTGTGATTCGTCCTGACCGATGTTTCTTATCCAATCAGGCTCCCGGGGATTATGGGTGTCTTGTCAGCAGCTGGTTCCACTCACCAATCCGATTCCCGGAAGTGACATAACGTTAGTTCGTCACTTCCTATTTTCATATCGCCATTTAATTTACTTGCATCTATTCCATATTCTATAATGAAGAAAAGGGCATATAGTGTCCTGGATGCCCAGAAGTTGGAGTGTATAATAGGGGATTTAATTGTCCTTTTTCACCCCACATAACAGGTTTTCGCTCATATAAAAAATGTAAATAGATAAACAGTCAATAGTGGCTATAAATATAACTGAAAATAGAAAATACATACAAATGAAGAACTGGGTCCCCAGCTTAATATAGCAATATAGTAATTTGGAATATGTCTGATAATTAAATATATGTATAAATATATGTAAACAACGTTAATAAATACATAAAAATATATAAAACAGTATATTACTAAAAATGATTGATAATCATAATAAATATAAAAAAATTTAGACGGAACACAGTTCTCCATCTTGCCAAATTGTAAATATACCTAAGTCCCAGAAGATCAGAAATATCAATATAATTTAAAGGACCACTCTAGGCACCCAGACCACTTCAGCTTAATGAAGTGGTCTGGGTGCCAGGTCCAGCTAGCTTTTACCCTTTTTTTTATAAACATAGCAGTTTCAGAGAAACTGCTATGTTTATTCTGAGGGTTGAGCCAGCCTCCAGAGCCTCTAGTGGCTGTCTCACTGACAGCCGCTAGAGGCGCTTGCGTGCTTCTCACTGTGAAAATCACAGTGAGAGCACGCAAGCGTCCATAGGAAAGCATTATGAATGCTTTCCTATGCGACCGGCTGAATGCGAGCGCGGCTCCTGCCGCGCATGCGCATTCAGCCGATGACGTCGCGAGGAAGAAGAGGAGGAGGAGTAGAGCTCCCCGCCCGGCGCTGGAGAAAGAGGTAAGTTTAACCCCTTCCTCCCCCCAGAGCCTGGCGGGAGGGGGTCCCTGAGGGTGGGGGCACCCTCAGGGCACTCTAGTGCCAGGAAAACGAGTATGTTTTCCTGGCACTAGAGTGGTCCTTTAATAATAACAGTTATTCCTAAAATAGTCTATTTAAAAATCATGTATAACTCAAAGTCACTATTTAATACATCCGGTAGAAGGGAATTTGGGTTGAATATCCACCACATTTCTGACTTGCCCATTGTAGTAATAAGGTCCTCTCCCCTCCAATTGATCTCAGTTTTCTGAATGCCTAAGATTTGGAGTTGACTTGGGTTCCTATTGTGCTTTAGCTTAAAATTATGGAAAAGGCTATGTTTATCAAATTCAATTTTGATGTTACGAACGTGTTCTTGGATCCTTACGTGTAATGTGGTCCTTCCCACATAAATGAGACCACATGTGCATGTAATTAGATAAATGACTCTTTTTGTGTGACACGCAATCACTTGTTTTATGGAAAAGATCTATTTTTCTTTTTCTGGGTGCGTATATTTTTTAATGTACTTAGTATTTACACATGCCCCACAGTTGCCACATCCGTAAAAACCTGCTTTTTTCTTTAAAAAGTTTTTTTGGGGTTCTGTTTTGATGGTAAATGGCTAGGTTACTTTTTACATTTGGTACTCCCCTATAAATTATATGTGGTTTGTCCAGGAGTACAGAGTTTAAAATTCCATCGCTTTTAAGTATAGGCCAGTATTTATTTAAGATTTTCTTGATATTGTGATGTCTGCAGTTAAAAATCACAGATGAACGAGATTTTGTTTTCTTTATCCTTGGTACTTAATTCATTGGAGATAAAGAGTTAATTTCTATCTTTTGAAATTGTTTCCTCATAGGCTTTATTTTAAAGTTCTTCTTTATACCCCTTATCTTTAAAGGGATAAAAGGCAACTGCCTTCTTCCACATAGTTAGTTATTTACATCTACTATTTTTAAAAAGTCGTTATTTTAATTTTACCTTCTTCCACATAAATATTAAGGTCTAAAAAATTTACATTTGTTTAACTAAAATCACTTGTTAATTTGATGCCCCAGTCGTTTATATAGAAAAAAAAATAAGAAATTCTAAAAGAGAAGATTCAGTTCCCTTAAATATAAAATATATAATCAATATAACAGCGATAGAGTACCAGATTTGCTTCCCAGTCACGCCTACTGTAAACATACTCTTGTTCCCATAAGGAAATAAATAAATTGGTGTAACTGGGTGCAAATCTAGTGCCCATCGGCGTTCCACAAGTTTGGAGGTAACAATTATCTTCAAACCAAAAATTGTTATTGTTTAAAATCCATTGGATCCCTTCCATTGTTTAAAATTTGATCTGAGGTTAAAAAAAACTCTAAAAAATGTTTCGTTGATAGGCATCCCTTTTCATGTGAAATGATGGTATCTAATGAGCCTACATCTGCGGTACCCAAGAAAAAATCCTCCTCCCAATTTTGATCTTTCAAAATGGTAAGGAGGCTAAGAGAGTCTTGGACATCTCTGTACTGCCGGCTGTAGGCATCTGTCCACATATTGAGAGAGTTTGCTTGATATGGATCTATCCCAGAGATAATTGGACGACCTGGTTTTTTTTCTTTATTCTTGTGGACCTTTGGAAGGTAATAAGAAACTGGTGTTCTCGGATTTAAAATGTAAAAAAATTATATTCTTTATTATTTAAAATTTCCCTTATCAATATCTATTAATGCTATATAACTCTTTTTAATGTCCTAGATGGGGTCTTTATTTAATATTCTGTATGTGCTTTTATCTTCTAATAGTCTTAGGGATTCTTCAATATAATCTTTCCTTTCTATCAGTACAATGCCCCTCCCCCTTTGTCAGCTGGTTTTATCACAAGGGTATTGTCTTGTTTAAAATCCTTTAGTGCTGTTCTTTCTGCTTGATTTTGGATATTCTTTTTTTTATTTTCTTTTTTGTAGGTCATACATAACCATTTTTTCAGAAGTAGTTATTTCTATCGATATTTCCCCCATTGGGAAAAATTTGGAAGGATATTTTAGTTCTGTATGTATGAATTGACTATATTCTCTATGGTGATTAGATTCGTTAACATCATGTTTCGCAAATAATTTTTTAAAACATATTTTTCGTTTTAATTTATTTAGGTCGATATAAAAATTTAATTTGTCTAGTGTTTTGGTCGGGGCAAATTTTAGGCCCTTTATTTAGTAGTGCTATCCGGGGTTTGGTAAGTGTTCTTTCAGTGAGGTTGAACATGACACTTTGTTGTGTTTGCTGTTTCTCTTTTTTTCTCTGTATATTGCTTCCTCCTCTATTTCCCCTTCTTCTAGAGCCCTCATTCTCTTCCCTGAAGATTTGTATGCTTCCATACTTTTGTATCTCCCTCTTGTCTGTGTTTCCGAAAAGTCCTCACCATTAAGGAATCTATTTAGGTGTTCAAATCTTTTTGTTATATGGATATCTGTCCTTTTTCCATTTTCCTTATTTTTATTTCTATGATTTTCCTCTTGTGTGGGGTATGTTTTTTTTCTCACATTTTCAGGTGTTTTTTTATTTATTTATATTTAACCACCTCCCATTGTTGGGGAGTTCCCTATTTGGGGTTCTGAATTTATATTCTTTTGTTGGTGTTCTTCATCTATACTTGTTCTTAATTTTATTAGGGTATTCCTCATTATATGAGTCTTTCCAATACTTTGTTTTCGTTCCCCCTTTCTGTTTTGTTTTTAAAATAGGTTCTCACCTGTTTTTTAGCATAATCAGTTTTGTCCCTAATGTATTTTTTTTTTACTTGAAGGGGCCTGCTTGCCGGCCTTCTGCCCACAGACTATGGACCCTGCAGGGAAACCTTTAAAAGACTACCGAACTTGACCGACTGTTTTGATTTCCCTGGAACTGTTTTGGGCATAGGACCATGTGCACGGTCGGTCAAAACAATGACTTCCAGGAAATTCCTGAACCCCTGAACCGATCTGGGTGATTTTTGGATATGTTGTTCACCCAGATCTGGGCTATCAGGGGATGGGGTTTATGTGTTTTGTTTTTTTTAATTCTTTATTTTTTGTTTGTGCATGAAAGTACAATCTGGCCAGCTGCGCCACAATAGCTACAGCCAGCCGTCCATTAAACATAGGATGATATGGTATAACAAATACAGTGCATTACGTAAAGTAATATAAAAGTTAACAAGATTAACATCGTATACAAGTAGCGTGATCAGATTATGATGTGAAGTCTAGTCGACATGACTAGGTACATTTACGTTACTAGGTACATTTATGATACTGGAGGGAGTTTTTTTTCTTCCCTTAACTCAGATCCGCAAGATGTAAAATATATAATGTATAATGTATGACCCACAATCTGGCGCCCTGTCTAAGTTGCAAGAGTCTCTCAAATATATTGAACCTGCGTGCGGAGCCCACCACGAATACGGTGGGGCTGTCTCCCCGAATGACCCGCGTAGGTGACTGAGATATGCATATTTCCCCGGGTGCGACAAATACTTAAGGGGGCAAAAAAGAAAAAGGGTATGCTTACAAGACTAGTTAGAAGTAACAGCCGCCATTACGCGCCTAAGGGATTACAGAAAATCAAAAACATGGCAGGAGTTTTGGTGACCGCCATGCCGTAGCATGAGTTGCCAGTCTACCAGGCTGTCAAAACCGCATCAACATTATAAACTTATATAAGACAGTAAAGTTATAAAATATTATAGAATGGCCACTCAGGTCCCTCCAGATTTACTATATGACGGGGTGCGTCACATTACACTAGTTAGGAACCCAGTTCCATCGATGATACTTTACTATGCGATCGGAGCAGTTGGACATGTAAGGAAGTAGTTATGGCATGCGCCATCGCATCATTTGAGTTAGTTCCCACTAAATAAGCATAGGCATAATTTTAAGGAAATCTTGCACTCTACAAAACACTATGCCTAATATCAGTGGATACATATCTCACATACATTTTCTAAGATCAGGATTACTAGAAGCCCCGCGATTTCACTTTGCTAGGTTGGCATGTAATCGGAAGGTAAAGATTATTCAGATAATACTGCCATTCCTAACAGGTTAAGTAACAAGCTCCCTGGATCATTTTTAGTGAGTTCTCACTGTGGGGTACCAAAGGAGTCAGGAGTGGACCTCTGAGTACGTGACACAAGGCTTATGTGAGCATAGAGAGGTCATAAAGCCGTCCAGCCAGTAGGTTCTCCTTCCAAATCTTGGAGGAAGTCATTTGTTTCAGAAAAAATGACGGCCTCTGGGGAATCCTCCGTGTGCAGACGTAGAGGGTGGGTGCCCACTTCTAAGAGCGTGGAGACGTCATCTGTCCACAACATAACGGCTATTCCAGCAAGATATATGTTCAACCAGGGAACCACAAAAACAGTGAACTGCTCCCCATTCTTTATCGAAAAATTGAAAAAATATGATACACTTTAGAGGGCAACTGGTGTAATAAAAATAAAATAAAAGTTAAAAAGATATAATAAAGTAAAAGTATATGAGTGTGGCGATGTGGACTGTTCACCGCTGTAGGGAAAGTCTTGGTGTAGTCGTGGTGTGTGATTCAGGTTAAGTCCTGGGCAGGGAGTCAGTGTGGGCGTCAGTGGATCCCCTGGGGTAGTAAAAGTCTCGCTTACCGCCCAGTACTCCGATCTATGATGGGTGCAGAGCTCTGTTCTTTTGCTACGTGTGGTCGGCCTCTGTGGTCTGTTTCCGGGCCCGGCTGGGTCCCTCCGGCGTGAAGCTGGCGTTTTCCCTCCCTGTAGAGGAGGTTTGCATCTGCAGGTGTAGCGCTCTCAGGAATTTCGCCGGGTCCTCTTGTGCCGATAAAGTGAGCACCGCTTCTCCCTGTTGCACTATGAGGGTGCCCGATGCGCCCCACCTGTACCTTATCCCCTTGTCACGGAGTTCCCGTGTCACGGGCAGGAACCTCCGTCTCTCCAGTAGCACCGTAAAAGGTAGGTCGTTATAGATCTGGACGGGGTTGCCCTTCACCAAAGTTGCAGGCTTGTTTCTGGAGCGGGCCAGAATTGCACTTTTCATGGAGATATCCCGCGTTACCGCTATTATGTCCCTTGAGGCGTCTGCCGGTGCCGTCGGGGCCTTTCTAATTCGGAATGCCGCCGTAATGGGTGAGGCTCCTTTTGTGGGGCGCACTCCTAATATTTCTGCGACCGTGTTGGCAAAACCCAGTACCTCCTCCACACCTATACTTTCCGGGACACCGCGAATCCGGATATTTTTCCTACGGAGCCTTGCTTCCAGCGAGGTGACCGTGCGTGTAAGCCTGTTTAGTTGCTGGGACATGGCCTCCATTTGGGCCTTTGCTTCTGTCAGCTCCTGATCCCTTTTCCCCTCTCTTGTTTCTACCGCACCGATCCGTGCGGTTATGCCATCCACCTCAGACCTCACTCCCGCCAAGTCGGCCTTCCAGACCCCCCGCAAGTCCACCAGCAGTCTTTTAATGTCCCCTTTAGTGGAGGGCGAGGTGTCAGAGTCCGAGTCCTCACTCACATACACCCGGTTTGGGGTCCCTGAGGGCCTTTTGTCCTCTTCCTCCGGGGATTCGTCTGAGAAGCTGGAGTCTCGGGCCCGCTCGGGCGCCATTTTGGGCTGCGCCTGTTGCTGCGGCCTGTCGAAGGACGTGCAGATATCAGGCTGTTTAGAGCTACCGGAGTGGGTCAGCTTGCGGTTTCTTCGTCCCATTTCTCTTGGTGGGGGTTCTGCTCTGCACAGGTATGCTTTTTGAGTTGTTGACGGTCGATTTTCGTGGCTAAATATTAGTATTATTGATGGGGCCTGCAGGAGCTCCACATCAGCACGTCTGGTTGCTTGCTCGGCTAGCCACGCCCCCCGGGTTTATGTGTTTTTAAGGTACTTTTTGGGGTTTCATAAAATGTTATGTTTTTCTGTGCTTGGAGATAATTGGGTTAGATTAGTACAGTTCCTGATTCAATTTCCTTACATGACAGGAGGCTTCCTATTTTGCATAACTTTTTCTTTTTTTTTTTTTGTAAATACGATTTTTATTCGTGGTAACAAGGTTGAGCCATGACTATGGGGCTCGCAGGTCCCCATCAGCATAAGACATATCATAGAACATGCACAACCTGTGTGGACACAAAGTTAAGCAACATTGAGTATTTGTCCAAGCTTGCATGACCTTTGCTTAGTCTGATTCACAAAGTTCTTGTAACATTTATAATTGCCACATGTGCATTTAGCGAGTGCGCCCTTTGTCAGGGATGAGCTGCTTCAAGGCTCTCATTTCTATTTAATTTCTCCCATACATCCCGTTTCACCTGTGCAGGAGTAGTTTTTTTTTTTCTTTTCTTTTGTTAATGCAAATGGTTATACGGGCTCATAGGCCCACAATGTTGACGGACACGCAGGTCCCGGGTATCGTACGTTAAATTAACTTTTGTGAAGACATTTCTCCTGGGAGATGAGTTTAGCTATTTATTTATGTAACTGACCGTTCCCTGTTTTGCTAGTGTTGTGTGTTCAAATGTGTTTTTGGAGCTTGTGAGCGTGGAACGCGTTAGTGCTTTGCGTCGTGCGTGTATCTGCTTGAGGTTGGTCCCTTGAGGTTGTACTCTGCCCTACAGTCTATCCTTTGTCCCCGCCCGTGGGGGTAACCTGGCTCATCTATGGAGTCGTGTGTGGGTTTGTGTTATGTGGAGCCGGCTAGCTTCCTTGGTTGTTTGGGGTCTGTTGCGTTGGGGTCACTGGGATGTGACTCGTGTCGAGCTTGTCTCCGTTCCCTTTCCCTATGTCTGTTGTGTTTGCATAACTTTCTTTACTTATGCCTCCAGCAGCACAAGTCAATCAAACTTTTTAAACCAATAGGAAACCAGTATTACATCCATATAAATCCCTGACAGCCATCTCCCTTCCACTTTCTTTGCTGCTCCAGACAGGCACAGGTCAGAGTAATTTGTTCTCTGCTCATTAACCTTATCTGTATGAGTAATTTGTGATATCATTTGTTTATTGTACTATCTTTTATATTCTACTAATAGTGTTTCCCCCTACTCCTTCTCCTCTCCGGTCTACCCTCCTTACTATTGACTGTTGCTATAATTTCCCACTTTGGCTGACCCTTCCCTTTCCTGCCTGTCTCCTATCTCAGAAAAGTCGTCACTCTCTCCAGCCAGAATCGTTCAGTTCCTAGGATAGACTTGAGAATGTGTGTCCTACGTCTCCCCACTACGAAGGTAGCGGCGATTCGAAAGGAGATAAAGCGCGTGCTCTGGAAGGAAACCATTCCTCTTGGCCAGAGTGGTCGGACTGCTATTGTCCTCCATTCAAGCGGTCTTCCCAAGACCCCTCCATTATCAGGCCATGCAGCGATTGAAGGCTCACTACCTACGGCTGGGATACTCGTACGACCACTGGGTACCAGTTCCCGCAGAGGCACGAACTGAACTTGGATGGTGGCTCCTTCACGTGGAGGCCTGGAATGGCAGGGTCATATTCAGACCAACTCCGGATTTCATCTTGGAAGCGGACGCCAGCCTCTGGGGTTGGGAAGCCCATTGCACACACGCTTCCACAGGAGGCCCTTGGTCAGAGACGGAGAAACTCCTCCACATCAACTGCTTGGAATTGATCACGGGATTCCTTTGCGATTCTTTATCCAATCTTTTTTAAACGGGAAGGTCGTATCGCTCCATTAATGTGATATGTTCGGCTATTTCGGCCGCTCACGTTCCAGTTAATGGTACTCCAATCGGGCAGGATCCTTTGATATGCCGATTACTATGGGATATCAAACTATCCAGACCCCCCAGCTCCGAAGTATAATAGACTGCGGGACATGGATTTAGTTATTTGTTTCCTTCGGAATTGGCCGGATAACTCGGATCTCTCACTCAGACAATTAGCAGCGAAACTGACGTTGCTTTTATGCCTAGTGCCATTTTGTCATATCTCGGACGTTCGAGCGTTCGCTGTAGATGGTTTTTCAGTATCCCCGGACGGGGTTACATTTACGGTGTTTCGTAGAACCAAGACGGACTCATCATCCGTGTCATACCCATTTTTTCCGGCGGTTCCCCGTCTCTGTGTCGTGAACACTTTGCTTCGTTATGTAGAGATTACTACTCCCATTCGATTGTCATGATCGGGTCAACTAATGGTTTCTTATACCAAGCCGTACAAGCCGGCCACTACAACCTTGTGGGAGTGGAGTCGTGTTTCGGGGCTCATTCGGTTCGAGGGGCGGCCACTTCTCGGGCCTTCACGGCGGGAGCATCCCTAGCCGACATTCTACGGATGGTGGATTGGACCAGAGAAGATACCTTCAGAGTTTTTTATTTCCAACAAACTTCACACGTAGTGTACCTATAATCTTATATTTAACAATGACAGGAGGCGAGTATTTTCCCTCCCTGGGGTTTTCCCTCTCTATACTCTGGTTATGTTTTACAGGTATTGTTTACAGTTCCTACATTATCATAATAAATTGCATAGCAAGGACGCTTATTTAATTTGTATTGATGTTAGTTAATGTTTGTCTTACAGGTTATTACCATAAGTTGTAGTGTTTAAGTATAGATAGTCTATGTCAGTTAACTTGTATTATATTCAGAATTATTAAAAGCTTTAAAATATATTAAGCTTACTATGTGGACACACGTTGTTTTCCACCACCTTTCACTTGTTTCTGTTCTTTTCAGCATAATCGACATGCAGGTTTCAGGAACTGGACAAGCAGGATCCCTTCACGTTACGGTTCAAGTTTCGGTTATTCAAGCCATCCAGGATTTTCATTATGGTTTCTGATGTTTCCATAGACTGTTTTCGCATCAAAGAAAGAGGAAGTGAGATGGCTGTCAGGGATTTATACGGATGTAATACTGGTTTCTGATTGATTTAAAAAGTTTGATTGACTTGTGCTGCTGGAGGCATAAGTAAAGAAAGTTATGCAAAATAAGAAGCCTCCTGTCATTATTAAAATTAAGATTATAGGTACACAACGTTAGCATAATCTACAATTATCTCCCAAGCACAGAGGAGGGATTCTATTGTTTGTGAGTGGGAGTGTCACATGTTGTAACTATACTGTTATTGGTCTATAACATTGTTACCCTGTGCCCCATCATAAGAGCTGTTCCTGCTATGCTCTCTTGGATTAGGAGAGGTTTGCCCACTGGAAGCTGTATCCTGGTCTTGGGTCCAGTGTGCATGAAGGATGGCGAGACCGCGGTGAAGCTGCATCGCTGGAAGTGGGGTCTTCAGTTCTTATGGTGTCTGGTGGAGTGCTAGAATTCCTCGGTGAGCACTAGCAGCATCGATTGGCAGAGGCACTCGGTTGGAGTGCCAGGTGGTCCGTCACATTTGGTGGCAGCAGCGGGATGGTGTCCTATTGTGAGGAGAAGCATCCTGGAGACACTGGTAATGTAGTCGGGGCAACGCTTGAATTCATGCAGCGCCCCTGAAAGCAGAGGTGTCCATTGACTTGGAGCAGGCAAGTATGGCATACTCTGCTCCAGCGAAGATTTTCTGGCCGAGGTGATGCAGCGAGTGGCCTCGTATGTGTCCATGGATACCTTCCGGGCGATCTGGAACCAGGTAAATGTCGAAAGACAAGCGAAGAGGGACCAAGAGTTCCTGCTGGCTAAAGCGAGGAAAAGAAGTCTCCAACGAAAGGAGGTTAGCCTCTCTCCCCAGAGGCAGCCGGAGGTAGCCAAAGTAGGGGACCTCATAGACTGGTCCTGTAAGGAACCCCAACAGGCAGGTGGAGATGGGACCGAGGTCTCTCTACCGGCCCTACAGGGATGCCAGGCAGAAGGCCCAGATCCCTAGCGGCAGCTTGAGTTACAGGGAGAGGAGACAACCGGTCTCTCTCCCCAGTGGCAGTGCATTCTACCGGGAGAGGAGACAACCAGTCTCTCTCCCCAGCGGCAGTGCATCCTACAGGAAGAGGAGACAACCGGTCTCTCTCCCCAGCGGCAGTGCATCGCACAGGGAGAGGAGGCAAGCGGTCTCTCTTCCCAGCGGCAGTGCAGTTAGCCTCTGCCCTCCCCTGGTCCTTGATCCAGGAGTTAGGAACTCACCCCACTACCTAGCTGCAACGCTGGCTACAGGACAAAGCACCGCTGGTGTCTGCCCACCGAGTAACTACACCCCCAAGCCAGAGAGCAACAAAGGACATGAGAGTACCAGAGGCCCATGTAGCCCTTGGGGTCATACAGGAGTCACAAGGTCCAGTAATTGTTTGTTGTGTCGACTAACTCAGGCACCGACCGAGGGGATGTAACTAATGGGATTTTATGTGTTTTTAAGGTACTTTTAGGTAGGGTTTCATAAAATTGTATGTTTTCCCGTGCTTGGAGATAATTGGGTTAGGTTAGTATCCATTAATTTATCCTTCTGGATTTTTAAAGTCCCACTGGCTGCAGACTCCATCTACCTCCAAAAGAAAGTTAACCCCCCCCCCCCTCCGCCCCTTTAGTGGGTAACAGGATTTTTCCACCAGAGCCAGGTTATTATATTGGCTCTGGAAAAGGTGAGCAAAAACTATTTGTTATACGTATATTTCTGCTTTCACTTATACTTGTGTGCTTGGACAGTTAGTGTCTGGCTTGACCCTAGAAATGAACGCCTAGATTGTACTAGCAGTCATAGAATGTCTATGTTAGGTATGCTTGCCCCCTGAAATAGAGTGCACGTGCTGCAAGACGAGATAAGACGCAAACCACTGAGGCCTAGGGTTGCACCTATACTAACGTATTCTAGACGACCAACGACCTGAACGACCTTGGGTCGGAGGGCCTAAGTTACACGGGCAGCCAGAGTCTGCTTTTAACAGGCATATTATATTACAGGGGAAAATAACTCTCTAGAAGAGTGGGAATACCAGGAGCTGGCTCGGTGACTAATGGCTAAAATACTACTAAATAGAGAATAAAAATATAAAAATATAAATATGTGGTACTGTGCCTTTAAATCTGGAATAGACAAAGTATCCCTATAAATGTGCAAAAATTTGAATAAAGGTGCTATGAGTGGAGATCTCAAATAAACGTAATATCCCTTTAAATGTGCAAAAATACAAAGAGAATGCTGCTATACCTTTAAATATCCTTTAAGAATGTGCAAACATGCAAAGCAGTGCTATATAGGGGGGTGATAAATAGAAAAAAATCATATATACATATATATATATATATATATATATATATATATATATATATAAATAGATACAAAAATACAAAAAGGTAAAAATGAGAGACCAAATTCTCTGCTGGATGACCAACAAATATGTATGAAACTGGTGTCTATATCCCAAACAACATGAGGGATAAATGATACCTGTTGCAAATAATATACTTAGTAAAAGATAGAAGTAACAAATAAGCTATACAGTACAAGGAACTGTTAGCTTTAGGCAATAAAAATGGAAACAATATATAGCTGGAAAACTGAAGCATAAAACTGGATCACTTCATATAAAAAATGCCAGTTTATTGAATATATTAAAATAACTTGGAAAAAGTTAAATATAATAAAAATACAGGTCACACTAGATTCAGAAGTGCATTACCAGACTGATGCATAGAAAAATAACAGCGAGGACCTTCGGATTGTTAAGGATGGATATGGATTGTGATGATTCAATATACAGCTGCCGGTGAGGATGGCTTGTGTCTGTGAGCACGTCCCGAGCAGGAGCCTCACTTCAGGGGACGTGCAGGACAGATGCCTCCGGTGGCGGTACTTTCCAAACAGGTCCTGCGTGTGGAGATTAGTGGTGCTGCTGGTACATGCGTCTGATCCCGTGTGTTGCTGGGACGCCTGTCTTACGCATTTCGTAGGGAATGGGCCCTACTTCATCAGAGACATAATAGTGTCTAGTGCTTCAGTTCTTCTTTATATACATTGCCTAATTATCAATCATACGTTTAGGTGTTTAAACCAATATATTCTATACTAATAAAAACAGTATTTGTACCTGCATAAAATGATACATATATATATATATAAAATGCAAATCATTGCCACTAGGGTAAAAACAATATTTATAAAATCTCATAAAATGTAGACAAATACATAGGACCGGTAAATGCAAAAATACAAAAAAGCAATATATGAATGTTCCAAATGAAAGTAACATGTATAATGAATTAATTAGAGATGATAAAATGCTGGACATAAAATGCTGGACATTATTATATATACATAAAGATAGGTGGATAAAATCATAATAGTATATTAACTACATATGGATAACCAATACTAGATAGGTACCATATAGGTATAGTGTGAATCCATCCTTCTAGGAGAAAACAGGAGAAAAATAATAATTAATGATAAATAATATAATAATATACAAAATAATAATAAATAAATAATCCCTGGTGGTGGTCTATAACTATAAATAAAGATGGAGAAAAAAAAAAAAAAAAAGATAGGGACTTTAAATAAAGATTTAAAAAAAAAAAAAAAAGGTAGGGACTTTAAATAAAGATTTAAAAAAAAAAAAAAAAAAGGTAGGGACTTTAAATAAAGATTTCACAATTCTCCTATCAAGCATAGAACAGAACCTAGACCCCAATACCATCAGTCCTATAGGGATGCTCTACTATCCCAGAAGACCCCTAGAAAATATTCTACTAATGACTGGACATACAACAGACCACCACAGAACAGGAAACAACGTGTCACATATAACCAACACCATCAAGGATATGAACACAGAAAGACAGAGTATGAACACAGAAACACAGAGTACCGAGATCAAGGAAGATACCAACAATATCCAAGACAGACCTTCTTTGTACCTAGAAGTGGAAAATCGTCTGACTTTAAGGAAATATCATCCCCAAGCCCTAGAATCCTTCCTCCAGATCACAGAAAGACTAACTTGGAGAATAATCAAAGACATATCTCCAGTATCCACACTGAGAATGATTTTTTAGAGAAACGGGGGAGGATTCCCCCCAAGAGATTTTCAGTGGAAGATTTCATGTCTCCGGATGTGAGAAAGAAAAGAACATTAAGAGATCTAGAAGAAGAAGCAGAACTACACGAAGAACAGACACAGCAGACACAACAGAAAAGGAGGAAATAAATATCTTCAATTTATCCAATAGGATCCTTACCTCCGATGAAACATCTCTTTTGAAAAAAGGCCTTAAGTTCGCTCCTACATCTAAAAATTCAGATTTTAACGTTTTTATAGATCTACACAAATTTATACGGAAGTTATCAATTAAGAAATTCTTCCTTGAAAAAGACATGGCAAAACAAGAAACAGATTTGGATTACACTCATACTGGGCTACACCCAACCTCCACTTTTTATCCACAACACATGAAAAATGACTCCATTCGAGTATTTGAAAAAATGGTCGAGAAAGATTTTAGGAGCAAGATCACCAAGAAAATTACGAAAGATAATTTGACCAGAAAAGAAAGGAATGCACTTAAACAACTCATGAGATCTGAAGACATCACAATAAAAGCAGCGGATAAAGGTGGTGGATTGGTTATTCTCAATACCAGCGACTATGGGGAGGAAAATCAGACATTATTAGGAGACACTAATACGTATCTGCAATTGAAAGGTGATCCCACTATCCAATATCAAGACGAACTTAAGGAAATACTGAATTACGGAAAGGATAGAGGGATTTTAAATGAAAGAGAATACAAATATCTGTATGTCCAATACCCAAGGATACCGGTATTCTACCATCTACCAAAAATACATAAGAGACTGGTAAAACCTCCTGGAAGGCCAATCGTATCAGGAATTGGATCCCTCACCTCAAACCTTTCTGAATACGTTGACCAATATCTGCAACGTTTGGTCTCATGTTTAAAATCCTACCTCAGAGATTCCACTCAAATTTTAAACATTTTATCTGATTTTACGTGGGAAGATGAGATGATTTTAGTCACTGCTGATGTTACCTCTCTCTATACAGTAATTGAACACCTCCAAGGATGTGAGGCCACACAATTCTCCCTAGCAACATATTCCGATTTAAAAAATGACCAAATTGATTTCCTCATCCAGTGTATCGTTTTTATTCTCACGCATAATTATTTTTGGTGTGATGACTTATTTTATCTACAGATTGAAGGCACGGCCATGGGGACACGATTTGCGCCAAGTTACGCTAATTTATTTATGGGCAAATGGGAAGAAGAATTTATATGGACCCATTGCCCATTTGGTGCAAATCTGTCCCTGTGGCTCAGATATATCGACGATTGCTTTTTCATATGGAAAGGAGACCTTGGATCCTTAGAGAGTTTTAAAACTTATCTTAACAACAATCCATATCATCTGAACTTCCCTTTTAACCATGTAACGGAGCTCCGTGTACCCCGACCGAGTACCCTCCGTTGATGGATGCTCCTAGCGCTCTCAGAGGACTCCAAGCACTGCAGACGACACCACAACCACCGCAGGCTCCACAACCGCCGTAGCTTAACTGGAGCCGCGCCGTCTTCCTTCCACCCTGGGATGAACCTTCAGCATTCAGGACCGTGTGGGGAAGATCTCTCCTCCTGGAGAGCGTATCCGGAACAAGCTCTTAAAAGAGCTAAGTGATTAAGAGCTCAGGGGAATATGCAGCGCATAGCAGTCCCCAGTGAGATATAGCAGTTCCCTCCAATAACGAGACACGGCTACGTATTGAGGGTCAGAAGAGGTCTGAGGACTGGAACACCCAGCCTGCTTTTTATTAGGATCAGGTACATACAGGACACTCCCAGGGGGAGGATGAAATTGACCAATCACATGCATGGTAACACCCCCACGTCTCCTCCCCTCAGATAAACACATAACCCAATTAAAACATACATTATTTTACCCAAGTTCTGGATGTACCCCAAAAACAGGGGGTACAGCTTTAAATCTGGTATCCCCAAATAGCCCTTGTTCAGGGGAACAGTCTGTCCAAAAATCAGCCCATTCGGATGGATGGTTCGGGAGATACAGAGCTCCAAAGTTTTGACCGACCGCACAGACCAACTAGCCGAAAATAGTTCCATGAGTTTTGGCCTTGCGGTCGGTCTCCGTTCGCACGGTAAAATAGACGAAATTCTTGCCATCCATTCGCATCTTTGTGGTCGCTAGAATCCCCATACTAAGTTAAGTATAACTACCGAACGGCCGGTCGTTCGGTAGTTTCCGTGCGTAATTCTGGATGTCTGGAGGTCTTAGCGGTATTCGCCTGTTTGCGCTTCCGATTTCAGTTCCATGCGTTCACAGGCAAACACCGCTGTTCGCACGCAAGATGGCCGCGAACACGTGGAAAAGTCCCGAAATGGCGGCCACCTATTCAGAGCACAAAGAATTCGCATGAAATCATGCGAACGGCTGTATTCTCCAGTAATGTTATTCTTATGCAATATATTCGCCTAAATCTCCTGGCTGTTAGGTTATATTAGTAGTCCAAACTTACAGCATAGATAAAGGGAAAAAGACAGTCTAATACAAGCCCATATGCCTGAATACAGGGTTTACAGTGCAATATAGTCCAGGACCATAGTCGCAGGGGAGGAGGCAGGCAAGCAGGCCTCTCCAGGACAAAGTGGCGAAGGGCACTTCGTCACACATCTCCCCTTTGGGGGGAAGACTAACCAGGCACCTGACCTTCTGTCGGTCAGTGCCTCCGTTAGTCGATCCACCAACCCACAATAAACAGATGTCCGAGTAGCCCCCCCACAACATCAAAGTACAGGAACAGCCCACCCGCAACACACAGTCACTGCACCTGGGTATTTGGCTGTGGTAATGAGGCCACATGCCGAGGGTACTTGAAGGGCAGAGGCCAACTGCACTCTGCCCAGATGCCAGCTCTTCTGCTGGGGTAGCCTGCAGGACATCAGGCTCTGGACCAGGGACAAAGGTAGGGCAGAGGCCGACTGCACTCTGCCCAGCTGCCAGCTCTTCTGCTGGGGTAGCCTGCAGGACATCAGGCTCTGGACCAGGGAAAAAGGTAGGGCAGAGGCCGACTGCACTCTGCCCAGATGCCAGCTCTTCCACTGGGGTAGCCTGCAGGACATCAGGCTCTGGATCAGGGACAACGGTAGGGCAGAGGCCAACTGCGCTCTGTCCAGCTGCCACCTCTTCCGCTGGGGTACTGAGACCATAGTCCGGCTCAGTAGTCAAGGGAACATGGACGTCAGGAGGGGTTAGCATCGCCTCCGTTAACCCTGGTGCCACGCTAGGAGTTAGCTGGGGAGGGGAATTTGTACTTACCCCCTCCTCTGGGTGTCCCGGTGAGGGTAGTTGGGGATCTGGAAAGGCTGTCCAGCATCCCTGTAGGTCAGGCACAGAGACCACGGTCCCATCTGCGCCGTCTGGAGGATTGGTGTCTCCCCTTGTTGGGGAAAGCTGCCGCTGGGGAGAGGGGGTGCTGTGCTCCTTTCCTGGAAACACAGGCTGCCGCTGGAGAGGGAGACCGCCTGTCTCCACTCCCTTACCATGGTCCTGTTGCTGTAGAGAGGGACCAACTGTCTCTGCTCTCTGTAGGACACACTGCTGCTGGGGGGGAAGGACGGCACCTTCGGCCCCCTGGGGTACACACTGCCGCTGGGGAGGGAGACCGCCTGTCTCCGCTCCCTTACCATGGTCCTGTTGCTGTAGAGAGGGACCAACTGTCTCTGCTCTCTGTAGGACATACTGCTGCTGGGGGGGAAGGACGGCACCTCCGGCCCCCTGGGGTACACACTGCCGCTGGAGAGGGAGACCGCCTGTCTCCACTCCCTTACCATGGTCCTATTGCTGTAGAGAGGGACCAACTGTCTCTGCTCTCTGTAGGACATACTGCTGCTGGGGGGGAAGGACGGCACCTTCGGCCCCCTGGGGTACACACTGCCGCTGGAGAGGGAGACCGCCTGTCTCCACTCCCTTACCATGGTCCTGTTGCTGTAGAGAGGGACCAACTGTCTCTGCTCTCTGTAGGACACACGGCTGCTGGGGGGAAAGGACGACCCCTTCGGCCCCCTGTAACTCACGCTGTTGTTGGGGCGCAGGGACGGAATACTTTGCCCTCACTGCCCGATATTCTGCTTCCATCTGCAGATACTCCGCCAGTTCTCTCCTTATTCTTGGTACCATTTCCTCGGTTAGAAGGGACCCGTAGACATCCAACCGCCGCTTCAGCATAGCGTCAAACTGTACGTGACTATACCAATAGTCCAGTTTTGCTGGGTGTTCCCAGGATGCTGTTCCTCGCCCTAGGGAAGCCATCCTGTTGTAGCCAGGGGCGCTGCCCAATGGCTAGCGTTGCCCTCAATTGTAACTCCAAACGTTACCAGTGTCTCTGAGCTGCTTCTCCTCGCACTAGGACGCCATCCCACCGCTGCCACCACTGTAACGGAGCTCCGTGTACCCCGACCGAGTACCCTCCGTTGATGGATGCTCCTAGCGCTCTCAGAGGACTCCAAGCACTGCAGACGACACCACAACCACCGCAGGCTCCACAACCGCCGTAGCTTAACTGGAGCCGCGCCGTCTTCCTTCCACCCTGGGATGAACCTTCAGCATTCAGGACCGTGTGGGGAAGATCTCTCCTCCTGGAGAGCGTATCCGGAACAAGCTCTTAAAAGAGCTAAGTGATTAAGAGCTCAGGGGAATATGCAGCGCATAGCAGTCCCCAGTGAGATATAGCAGTTCCCTCCAATAACGAGACACGGCTACGTATTGAGGGTCAGAAGAGGTCTGAGGACTGGAACACCCAGCCTGCTTTTTATTAGGATCAGGTACATACAGGACACTCCCAGGGGGAGGATGAAATTGACCAATCACATGCATGGTAACACCCCCACGTCTCCTCCCCTCAGATAAACACATAACCCAATTAAAACATACATTATTTTACCCAAGTTCTGGATGTACCCCAAAAACAGGGGGTACAGCTTTAAATCTGGTATCCCCAAATAGCCCTTGTTCAGGGGAACAGTCTGTCCAAAAATCAGCCCATTCGGATGGATGGTTCGGGAGATACAGAGCTCCAAAGTTTTGACCGACCGCACAGACCAACTAGCCGAAAATAGTTCCATGAGTTTTGGCCTTGCGGTCGGTCTCCGTTCGCACGGTAAAATAGACGAAATTCTTGCCATCCATTCGCATCTTTGTGGTCGCTAGAATCCCCATACTAAGTTAAGTATAACTACCGAACGGCCGGTCGTTCGGTAGTTTCCGTGCGTAATTCTGGATGTCTGGAGGTCTTAGCGGTATTCGCCTGTTTGCGCTTCCGATTTCAGTTCCATGCGTTCACAGGCAAACACCGCTGTTCGCACGCAAGATGGCCGTGAACACGTGGAAAAGTCCCGAAATGGCGGCCACCTATTCAGAGCACAAAGAATTCGCATGAAATCATGCGAACGGCTGTATTCTCCAGTAATGTTATTCTTATGCAATATATTCGCCTAAATCTCCTGGCTGTTAGGTTATATTAGTAGTCCAAACTTACAGCATAGATAAAGGGAAAAAGACAGTCTAATACAAGCCCATATGCCTGAATACAGGGTTTACAGTGCAATATAGTCCAGGACCATAGTCGCAGGGGAGGAGGCAGGCAAGCAGGCCTCTCCAGGACAAAGTGGCGAAGGGCACTTCGTCACAAACCACTCTAAAGAACACATTGAGTTTTTAGATCTGGATATCTACATCAAAGAGGGACAAATCTACACCAAGACTTTTAAGAAGAGTGTGGACTGTAATAGTTTTATTCCTTTTAACAGTCATCACAAGTCAACATGGTTAAGAAACATACCTCAGAACCAGTTCAGGAGGGTAAGACGCAACTGCTCGAATAATGAAGTGTGCAAGTCACAAATGGAAGAAATGAAACAGAGATTCCTGAAAAAGGGTTATCCCCCAACGCTATTAGAAGAATCTATGGATATAGCACTTACCACCCCAAGAGAGGATACCTTATGCAAGAAACCCAGTACCTCAGAAGTATACAATTCAGCACCCACCTTTATCACTAAATATAATAATCAATTTCATACAATACAGAAGACACTAAGGAAGCATTGGGGGATCCTTAAGAATGATCCAACGCTATCTAAATTCCTCGACAATCAACCTCAGATTATTTTTACTAGGGCACCCAACCTGCAACTTATATTGGAACCGACCACTAAACCTGAAAGTGCTGATTTGGATCAAGGTACCATCAGTGGCTTCACAAGATGCAAGAAGTGTCTAGCATGTAGAAATAATCCATCATTAGAAGACACAACCACTGGATTTAAATCCCTCACTACTCAAGAGGAATATGATATCAAGACCAACATGGACTGTACTACATCAGGAGTCATCTATTTAATAACATGTCCATGCCCACAACAATATATTGGACGTACAAAAAGACCCCTCAAAATACGTATTGCTGAACACATTAGAAATATTAAGAAGGGACTTCCAACTCATAATCTTTCCAAGCACTTTAAAGAGATACATGGGGGAGACCCCACAGGACTTGCATTTATGCCTATTGAGAAAGTGAATACCCACTGGAGAGGAGGTAGCATTGATAAGGCTCTAGATCAGACAGAAGCTAAGTGGATTTTTAAGTTAGGGACTTTGGCCCCTAAGGGACTCAATGTAGATTTTGAGCTTAATGCCTTCCTATAATATTATTTTTGTCCAGCTGTTCATTGATCATTTCCTCTCCCCCCTATTTTTAATCAATGTTTTAAATTGTTAAATTATATATATCTTTTCTTTATTTTTTATGTCTGTTTATTTATTTTTTTTTATTTATTTTTCTCCATCTTTATTTAAAGTCCCCTTTTTTTTTTTTTTTTTTTAAATTTTTTTTTTAAATCTTTATTTAAAGTCCCTATCTTTTTTTTTTTTTTTTTCTCCATCTTTATTTATAGTTATAGACCACCACCAGGGATTATTTATTTATTATTATTTTGTATATTATTATATTATTTATCATTAATTATTATTTTTCTCCTGTTTTCTCCTAGAAGGATGGATTCACACTATACCTATATGGTACCTATCTAGTATTGGTTATCCATATGTAGTTAATATACTATTATGATTTTATCCACCTATCTTTATGTATATATAATTATGTCCAGCATTTTATGTCCAGCATTTTATCATCTCTAATTAATTCATTATATATGTTACTTTCATTTGGAACATTCATATATTGCTTTTTTGTATTTTTGCATTTACCGGTCCTATGTATTTGTCTACATTTTATGAGATTTTATAAATATTGTTTTTACCCTAGTGGCAATGATTTGCATTTTATATATATATATATATATGTATCATTTTATGCAGGTACAAATACTGTTTTTATTAGTATAGAATATATTGGTTTAAACACCTAAACGTATGATTGATAATTAGGCAATGTATATAAAGAAGAACTGAAGCACTAGACACTATTATGTCTCTGATGAAGTAGGGCCCATTCCCTACGAAACGCGTAAGACAGGCGTCCCAGCAACACACGGGATCAGACGCATGTACCAGCAGCACCACTAATCTCCACACGCAGGACCTGTTTGGAAAGTACCGCCACCGGAGGCATCTGTCCTGCACGTCCCCTGAAGTGAGGCTCCTGCTCGGGACGTGCTCACAGACACAAGCCATCCTCACCGGCAGCTGTATATTGAATCATCACAATCCATATCCATCCTTAACAATCCGAAGGTCCTTGCTGTTATTTTTCTATGCATCAGTCTGGTAATGCACTTCTGAATCTAGTGTGACCTGTATTTTTATTATATTTAACTTTTTCCAAGTTATTTTAATATATTCAATAAACTGACATTTTTTATATGAAGTGATCCAGTTTTATGCTTCAGTTTTCCAGCGATATATTGTTTCCATTTTTATTGCCTAAAGCTAACAGTTCCTTGTACTGTATAGCTTATTTGTTACTTCTATCTTTTACTAAGTATATTATTTGCAACAGGTATCATTTATCCCTCATGTTGTTTGGGATATAGACACCAGTTTCATACATATTTGTTGGTCATCCAGCAGAGAATTTGGTCTCTCATTTTTACCTTTTTGTATTTTTGTATCTATTTATATATATATATATATATATATATATATATATATATATATATATATATGTATATATGATTTTTTTCTATTTATCACCCCCCTATATAGCACTGCTTTGCATGTTTGCACATTCTTAAAGGATATTTAAAGGTATAGCAGTATTCTCTTTGTATTTTTGCACATTTAAAGGGATATTACGTTTATTTGAGATCTCCACTCATAGCACCTTTATTCACATTTTTGCACATTTATAGGGATACTTTGTCTATTCCAGATTTAAAGGCACAGTACCACATATTTATATTTTTATATTTTTATTCTCTATTTAGTAGTATTTTAGCCATTAGTCACCGAGCCAGCTCCTGGTATTCCCACTCTTCTAGAGAGTTATTTTCCCTTGCTCTATATAGGTTTTTAGTGAATCCCTATCATTACCAGTTTTCGAGCAGCTTAGTGCTAGTCCGTCTCCCTCTCTCCTGTGTGGTACATTAGGTACACCAGAACCGTTCTACTATATTATATTACAGGGCAGGGCGAGATGAAGACCACTGATGATTCTACCTCCACACATACTCATACTTTTAAGCTAACAAATGAGATGTCCGACACTAGGTTTGAGGGCCCATGTTTAGTTTCTGTTTTACTTACAGTCATAGACCGTTTCAGGATAAGTTTAGATTGCTATATACGTAGAGTGTATATTTTCTCATGTCTATAAATATGTTTTCTGGACATAGACAGCCCCTACCAGATCTATGAGTGTGGGTATAATTATATAGAACATATTTCATCTGTATGGTTACCACACCTAACACCAGCATGCTCATAACTTAAAATTGACGAATGACTAGTTCAACATGTTTATTTTAATTGAAAATTGTGCAGAATTTTGTATACTCTTGTTTTATATGCCGTGATGCTGTATCCTCTATACACCTGTTAAATGTTTCTCTCGGCTATCGTGGCCAACCATATGTGTATGTACATTTCTGCACACCACAAATAAAGAATTAAAAAAAAAAAAAAACTATTTGTTATATACACTAACAAATAATACCTGACTTACTACACTAGAAGCAATCTCTCTGTGTTTTTCTTTGAGTATAGGAGGAAAGAAAACAGAAAATCTATTGGATTCATTGATACCCCTATTTCGTGGTTTTACACAGCGCTCCATTTAAAGGATTAATGGTGGATGACTCCTTTTGATTCCCTTTTTCCTATATAATAATGGAAGAAGGTTGCCTGGTCTAATAAATCACATTTTACTTTAGGTCAGGTGGATTACCATCATGTGTGGTGCATGTGTGTCATTTACCTGGGGTAGAGATAGGAACAGGGTGCACTAAGGGAAGAAGAAGGCAGACAGAGACAATGATATGCTCTGGGGAATGTTCTGCTGGGAAACCTTGGGTCCTGGCATTCATGTGGATGTTACTTTGACACATACAACCTACCTAGAGATTGTTGAAGACCACGGACACCCCTATATGGCAATGGTGTTCCTTGATGGCAGTGGATTCTTTCAGCAGGCTAGTGCACCCTGCCAAAATTGTTTAGGAATGCTTTGAGTAACATGACAAAATGTTTAAGTAGTTGCCTTGGCCTTCAAATTCCCCAGATCTGAATCTGATTGAGCATCTTTGGGATGTGCTGGAACAACAAATACGATCCATGGAGGCAACCTCGCAACTTGCAGAGCTTAAAGGATCTGTTGCTAATGTCTTGGTGTCAGATACCACAGGACACGTTTTTGTGGAGTCCATGATTTGATGCATCAGACCTGTTTTGTGTTAAATCCGTTTTTTTATTGATAACAGTTCAGGAAACAATTTTCCCATGCAGGGGATGCAGTTTGCATTCAATAAACACTGAACAGCATATGTTGTGGTGTAAATTTAGCAGTGATACAGTAACATTTGCCTGCGCAGAGGCTATGAATTTGGTAAAGCAGTTATGACGGTTTCCAAGAAATTAAACCTGTTGTCCACGCAGGAGAGGTACTGCATTAGTATGAGACATGGTTACAGCAGTTGGTGTGGTTTACACATATTGATAATGAGCATATGCGCTAATGAGTAGCGTGGTTGCCAGTGTTAGCGGTATGCTCGCTTGGATAAGTGATGAAGTTTAGGCGATGGGATTGTGTTCTGTGGCGTGGGGTTGGTAACTCTTCTGCTTCTCGTCAACTGTCCCCTGGGATTGTGTAGAGTGAAAGGTATGGGTACACTTTCGTGGAGTATGACTGAGAGCTCCCATCGGAGTTTGTCTTGTTTTGTCTGGGTCAGAGTCAGGATGGGTCGGGTCCGGGTTTAAAGGTCGGGTGCGAGAGGGTGGATGGAAAGGAGAAGAAGAGAGAGAGAAGAGAGGGAAGAAGAAAAACAAAAACAAAAACAAAAAAAACAGGGGATGAGTAGTCCCCGGTCACGCCCCAGCACACCAAGCCCTATGTGCCCCCCTCAAGGATATGCCTCTGGATTTTCCCCATATCAAACTCCCATCACTCCTGGGTGGCAGCAACGACCATAGTACACATCAGCCCCAATACAATACATACAGTAAAAAAACTAAGAAAAAGTTAGCTTTTCCAAATCCCTATGCATATTTAATCAAATGGAGGTTATTTTGTTTAGGGGTGTACTCACTTTTGTTACCAACGGTTTAGACATTAATGGCTGTGTGTGGAGTTATTTTGAGGGGACAGCAAATTTACACTGTTATACAGGCTGTGTACACTTACTACTTTCATTGGCGGATCCAGGGGGGGGGGCAACGGGGCAATTGCCCCCCCCGAGAAAATATTGCTGCCTGAGGCTCTCCCCTGCCGGCCCACGTAGGGCTGGTGCTATCCAAGCACCAGCCCTGCTGATTGCCTGCACGTACCGGAGATCAGTGATCTCCCTCCCCGGCCCACACAGGCAGATTGCTGAGCGGCCGGCAGGGGAGGGAGTGAGAGAGAGAACCCGGGGGAGCTCTTACCTGCAGCTCCGCCGGGTTCTCCTCTCGCGAGCACGGAGCGTTACCATGGCAATGCTCCGTTCTCGCGAGAGTGAACTCTAGCCTGAGCTGCAGGTTAGAGTTCACTCCCCCACTAGAACCACTAGGGAATGGAAGAGAAAGCAATGTCTCCCCCTCCCTCAGCAAAGGTAAGAAGGGAGGGGGGACATTAGCTTTATTTATTTAATTATTATTTAATAATGAAAACAAAAAAATATATATTTTATCTGCCCCCCTATCCCCTCACACACTGCACCACACAGCCCCCCTTACCTGCACAGCCCCCCCTTACATACACAGCCCCCCCTTACCTACACAGCCCCCCCTTACCTACACAGCCCCCCCTTACCTACACAGCCCCCCCTTACATACACAGCCCCCCCTTACCTACACAACCCCCCTCTTACCTACACAGCCCCCCCTTACCTACACAGCCCCCCTTACCTACACAGCCCCCCCTTACCTACACAGCCCCCCTTACCTACACAGCCCCCCTTACCTACACAGCCCCCCTTACCTACACAGCCCCCCCTTACCTACACAGCCCCCCCTTACCTACACAGCCCCCCCTTACCTACACAGCCCCCCCTTACCTACACAGCCCCCCCTTACATACACAGCCCCCCTCTTACATACACAGCCCCCCTCTTACATACACAGCCCCCCCTTACATAAACAGTCCCCCCTTACATAAACAGTCCCCCCCCTTACCCACACCCCCCTTACATACACAGCCCCCTCTTACACGCACAGCCCCCCTTACACACACAGCCCCCCTTACACACACAGCCCCCCTTACACACACAGCCCCCCCTTACACACACACAGCCCCCCCTTACACACACACAGCCCCCCCTTACACACACACAGCCCCCCCTTACACACACACAGCCCCCCCTTACACACACACAGCCCCCCCTTACACACACAGCCCCCCCTTACACACACACAGCCCCCCCATACACACACAGCCCCCCCATACACACACAGCCCCCCCTCTTACACACACAGCCCCCCCTTACATACATAGCCCCCCTTACACACATAGCCCCCCTTACACACACACACAGCCCCCCTTACACACACACACACAGCCCCCCTTACACATAGCCCCCAATACACTCACTGCCCCCCATACACACACACAGCACCCCTCACACAAAAACACACTGCGCCACTCACGCACAAACACACTGCTCCCAATACACACACTGCACCATTTACACACAAACACACTGCTCCCAATATACATATTGCTACCCCATACATACACTGCACCCCTCTCACACACGCACTACCCCTTCATACACATACTGCGACCCTCACACACACTGCACCCCTCACACGCATACACACTACAACCCCTATCCCGGCAGACATGGGTAAGTTATCAAACATTTTTTTAAACAGTTTGACTACTTACTCTGGGAGGGCGCCACAGCAACTCCTGGCACCAAAACCACTACAGAGAGCTGTAGTGGTTATTGTGCCTGGATTGTTTCTTAAAATAATCTGCCAGTGCCCCTCCCGAGATTAGCTTCTGGATCCGCCACTGACTACTTTACATTGTAGCAGAGTGTCATTTCTTCAGTGTAGTCACATGAAAAGATATAATAAAATATTTACAAAAATGTGAGGGGTGTACTCACTTTTGTGAGATACTGTATGTGCCTGTTTCTATTCAAGATCTGTTTTAACACTCAGTATTTGTACTTTATGTAGGATTCACATACGAAAATGACTGCTATTAAACCAGATATGTCCAGCATATTTGGCTTTAGTAACAAAGGGTTACAAATCCAGTCAACAAAATTCAATGTTTGCTGAATAACCCTAACAATCCTTGCTGTACAAGTCCTTTGTGGTTGTGTCACTTTCAAACCTGCCTATCACTGCAACACATCCATTCACTTTTCTATAAATTTAACACACACTCACAATTCACTGCCTTCAGCTCTGATATCCTACATTCCTAGTCAACAGATGAATTTGCAATTAAACACATTGTTCTAATTAGATTTGAGGTTTCATTCACTTGCAATCACAATATGGCAATGGTTAACAATTGTGAAATTACCTTACTGAAATTTCAGATTAGACAACATATAAAATAGCATTTGCATTTTATTAAGGTTGTGTTAACAACAAAACAAACACATTATTGTATAATATACAAATAAATAAGTGATAATAAAGAATCAGTTCATTGGTAGTGCTCAGGCTGAGTCACATAGCATCAGTGATTATGACTAGTAGGGGTCTGATCTGTTGCTGATTTGCTAGCAAATAAATTAATATACTTATTAACAATTGTTAAGATTAACAAATGGCGGCAGGCATTATATCTGTAAACATGAAAAGATCAAACAAGGACTGAATATTAATGTTAGTGACCTGTATGTGCCATTGTCTCTAATACTGTAAGGGCTAAGGGCCAGATAATCACAACCACTCCAACTGAAGTAGACCTGTTTCTGTAGCACCGAATGGTACTAGTAACAGATACATATGCAAGTGGAAGTGTTTTCAAGGAACCAGTCATGTTCACAGTGGGTAAAATCTTTTTACAACATCGTAGAGGTAAAACAGCCAGTTTAACCTCTATAACATTTTATTCCATTGTGGTTCCCTATGATGCCTTCCCAAGTGTACCAAAGATCAGCAGTGCTCTTACTGCACAATATGCATTCGTTCTTGGAGTTGACCTTGTCATTACAATTCCTTGATGAGCAAGATCTTGAATTACTAGAAAGGAAATTGTGGTGATCTGAAAGCCAACTTGCTAAATGTAGGCAAGATTAGTAAGGTGGTATACAATCCGTAAGTGAGAGAATGTGGTATTTTCTTTTTCTTGTGCATTTTTTTAAAACTTCATTTTACAAGTTGGTTTTCAAAGCACCACAACACTGTATCACAGGTCTGTATAATCCTTATACAGTGTGCTTATGTAACAAATACATTTAATTAGACACTTTTTTATATATTATATCCACCAATTGGGCTTAGGCGAAAACTTTACGAGTTCCGTCTCTCCTTTTGTTACTTGTAAATCGGAGGTGCTTGATAGGAGACTAATGTACATGTTAGAACAAAAATAGAGAGGTCCAGGCACTCCAGATATCAGTGAAACAGGCAGTTTATTGAACTCGCAGCCAAAACAACTGATCTTTGCCAGTTTGGTCGAAACGTTGCTTTGGCTGAGAGTTCAATAAGCTGCCTATTTCACTGATATTTGGAGTGCCTGGACCTCTCTATTTTTATACTAATCTACTGGTCTCTTGGCACTGGAGCCGGCCTGGTTGCACCCAGACTCAGATTATTTGGGGGATCTAGTGCAGTTCCATCTCATAATGTACATGTTGTCATTGCCAAAGCTTCAACATTAATCAAGATCAAATTTTTCAATTTTTCCCCCCAATATTTTTGTTATTCCCAGTTCTGACCTAGTTTACTCTGTAAAAATCAACAACCAACCAGGCTGGGGCAAGAATTGTCGTTCTTTGTTACTCTTAAGAAATATATCACTGTATTTATCTACAACCATTATATATTAGCTGGCAGTTTTGTATTATAGAGATTTTTGCAAGAGAGGTAGCACATTAAAGAAATAAAATGCTGTAGAATGGTCTAGTAATCCAAAGGTTTATCATGAAAAGTGATCAAATGAAAATTATTTTCTTCACCGTTGTCATGATACATTACTGACAAAGTTCAGGGTGCTATGAAAGAGAATTTGCCTGGATGATATTTTATAACGAGGAGGTGTCAGTCTGTCCGCAAGACTATGTTCGCTTTTTCTTCATATATCCATTTGTCAAGGATTGCCTGAAGAAAAAAAAAACAAAAAAAGTGCACATTCTGGTCATAATGTTTTTTTTAAGTTGGTGGTGAAGAAATATGAAATTTAACCTTTCTTGGCCAAAAAAATCAGTCACATACATAGTTGTTAAAGTAAAGCAGTGGTTATTTTTTGACCCAAATTAAATATATGGCATTAGATTGGCAACCAATTATTCTGGGGAAACATTAACACAACGATGCATTTTTCAAATGTAGCATAATTAAATGGGTACGCTTTACAGCATGCTGTGTTGGTTGTGATGTCAGGAGTACCCTTGTACCTTCCCCTGGGAAGCTGACAAATGTTTACAAATTGACACCATTGTCAAACCAAAGTTGTAAAAAAAAAAAAAAAAAAAGAAAGAAAGAAAAATTATATTGCTAATGCCAAAGTATGAACAACTGCTTTCGCATATCAGTGAAGACTAGTAGGACCACAGGCTCCAGACAATGTCAGTTTCAAGGATTGCACATTCTGAGACAAATCTTTTGGGCTCTAGGGTAAAAAAATACCACCCATCCATACTATTTCGATAGCCATCCACATTTCACTTGTCAGAAATCCTGGCTTCTACTTCACCTCTGGTACCATTTTGGATGTGATAGATTTGTGCTTTATTTTACTCACCCGTTTCTCAAAATTTCTTTGTGTTCAGATTTCCTGCTGTTAACTGGAATCCCAGCATTCTGACCATCAGCATCAATTTCATAGTCTCTCACATCATTCACTTCCTGAATATGTCCCGTGAGGACCTTCCCAACAAAAATGACGATGTACTAAAATGACATAAAATGACACATTAGAAAAGGAAAAGAAAAAACAGCAAAAAACAAAGAAACGAGGGCAGGGCATGGTTCCACTGATCAGAATTTATGGATAAACCTAAGATGTCAGAAAAAAAACATTTGGGCAGTTTGGAGTTTATTAACTAATCACTGAATAGTAGTAAAAATAAGCTAAATTGCAAAATATAGGCTAAAACCGCAAAGGTGTGAGAAAAGCAGAGATTTATTTATTTATTTTTTAAATCTGCAATTGCAAGTATTGCAATGTGGTTTTCATTTCCCTTTATTTGCTGCTCTCTGCTCAAGTAATTGATCATCAATAAAATCTGTCCTATACAGGACCAGTATCCAGATCCTCTAAACTTGAACTTGGGAGAGGGGGCCGGGCCCAAGTGTTTATGTAGCCATGATGTGAAAAAACAGAGCCTGCTGTGCATTGCATTCTGGCCAGCCTCACGAGCTGCATGTGCACAGAACGCTTCTGAAGGGCCCATGGCCTCAATGCACCTGGAGCACTCAAATGATGTGCTTGTGCTGCGTATTCTGTGGACTGTCAAGCCTAAACCAGGACTGTTGGGAAGTATGCACCTCTCTTTTAACATTGTTCACTAGCGTCCTAATTGACTTGTGCATTGTGAAAATTCTGTGAAAATATCTGCATTTAATGTGAAGCCTCAATATGGATTTTCTGTCTACCGAATTTGTGGACCAGTTTAAGAAATCACACTGAACATACTTACTGTGCTAATGAAAAGGTCTGAATGGTCAGCTTCTTGATCCAGGGAGAGATCTGACTGCCATTCTGGGGTCGAGAATGACATTTTTCCTAGTTTGTTGCAAAATTGGAAAGTGCTTTAACTGAGCTTTTTGCCTTCTTTTGAATCAACAGCAAAAACAGATGTGGAAAAGGCTGAACTTGATGGATGCATGTATCTTTTCAGCCTGTGTTACTATAAATGCCATACAAAGTATTTGAATATGGGCCGGTACCAATAATGTTTACCTTACTGCTTCCAAACTGTAACAGTCAGAAGATCTGTCAGACTCTCTTGCATTCGAATTCCTAACCCACCACACAATAGTTGAGGCATGCCCTTCCCTTGGACATATCAGGTCCTTTGAACACTCCCTGTTTTTTTTACTATATCCCCACAATGTTATCAATGGCAACGTTTATATCATGCAAAAGTTCTAAGATCCAACTTCCAATAACAGGGCAGGATGAGAAAGTTCTATGTTTCAATCTCCTGTATGTGGCTTAGGTTTAACAGACTATGGTGGTTAATTATACATGTAAGTACTCACCATAAACCAGTATATATTCATTGCTATCAATACAAATAGCAAAATATTGAAAAGAAAATACAAAGGGAGGTTGGGATGCATTTCAAGGCTGGAATAGCAGGTGGCAAAAAGAACTTTTGGGGGAAACCAGTAGAGTCTGAACCAGAACCTGAAAACACAGGAAAACAGATAGTATGAGTCTCTAATTGAAAATTGACTGTGTACAAACATACTCCGTGATGGATCTTCCTGACCACTAGAGGGCGCCTGTTTTCAGCACTTATAATATGCCTTTTTGAGCTTGAATTAGCTGGTGGGGAGCCAACCAGGAGCCTTGGTCTGTGTCCTCTAGTCCAGCCAGCCTTAATAGCAGACCGGCAGGAACAGTTACAGAGGGGCACGTGACATGTAAATTCAGCTTTGAACACACTATGAATTCCATTAACCATGTTCAAAATACTGAATGATTCATTCTTTTGTCTAATAAGTATCAACTGCACATTTCACAGCACAAAGCCACCCACAAAATATGCAGTTGCTTCATACTTGCAAATGTCAAATGAATTTCCTTGTTCTGTTAACAGATTGTTAAATTTGCAGGCCTTAATACATATTGTTTCGACATATGCTGAACAACTAACTACCATTGTAGTATTTGGTTGCGTGTTCCTAAAATATTACAAAAAAAAAAACATTAAATGGTTCATGAATTTTTTTTTGAAAATATTTTGCCTATCTTTACCTTATTTCTGTTCTAATCCAGAAAGTATGATATTAAAAACATTTTTCTACCTTGCAAAATATGCTTTAAAAAAGCCAACAAGATTTGGAAAATAGGGCTTATTAAACTGCACCTGTCATGAATTGATCAGAAGTGAATTCTACAATTAAGACTGAACCAGACAACATTTTGACCCACTTAAAGGTACACTGTAGGCACTATATCTGCTTAATCTCATTAAACTGGTTACAGTGTCTGGAGTCACCTGGTACTGTCATTTCCTTCAGAATTAAACAGTTTTTAATGTTTCTATGTTTAAATGCTAAATGAGAGCACTGCCACAGGACTGCAGGCACAACAACCAATTCAAAGAAATGAAATGATCCTAGTGACTACAATGGCCCTTTAAAGTTTTTTTTTAGCCTGATAATTCCATCCATATATCTACATACCAAGTCAGGAAGGTCACACTTGACCCACCCTCCTTTTCAGATGTTGATACGCTACAAATTCACAATTTTTTTTCATGCAGTAGATGGCTAGATTTTGAGATGCTTACTCTAGGTGAAATGTTCAGTGCTAGCTTTCACATAGGAATTTGTCAATAGTTATCTGAATATGAACTGGTTATCCACATGATTTGTGCCTGATATTCTCACTTTGAAATGTAATAAATACAAATTCATGGATGAGGTCACAGCATAGTTGTATAGGAACCAGCACTTACCAACTACAACTAAAGACAACACAGCCAATATCTGAAAGGATGTCATTCACTCTGTGATATTTGCCACCTCGCGTCTTGAAGTAGACATTGATTTTCGTGAATTCTAATTGAATGTCGTTAATGTCATGTAGAAACAAGACTAGGATCGCAATGTTGTGATATCTGCAAGATAATAATCACAATGTGAACAATTTTCTTAGTTATCCTAAAATACTAACTCAGGATCACTTATTATTATCAGTGTATTGACTCTACGGGGGGGGAAGGTGGGAAGGGGGGAAGTGGGGAGGGGAGATCTGGTGAGTATAATCATTCCCTTCAGGCTTTTTGCAGAAAACACTGTCTTTTCAGAGAAAATGCAATGTTTACATTACTGCCTAGGGATACCTCCACTGGCCATTCCTCAGATGACTACTAGGGGATGCTTCCTGAGGCAGTGCTGTACAATGTGCATTACTGCCATTCAGTGTCTTCACCCTCTGCATGGAGACACTGAACTTTCCTCATAGAGATGCATTGATTCCATGCATTTCAACGAGGAGGTCATGACTGGGCAGGGCTGTGTTTGACTTGTGCTGGTTCTGCCCCTGATTTGCCTCCTTGACAAGCTCAGCCAATGCAATGCATTCCTATTGGAAAGCATTGTGATTGGCTCAAAACACCACTTCTGATGATGTCAGCCAAGCAGGCAGAGCATGGCAGAGTCAGCAGTAGCAGACTGGAGTAAAGGTAAGATTTTGCTATATTTAGGGGGCATGGTGGTTTTTAAAACTATAGGGTCAGGAACACATGTTTGTGTTCTTGACCCTATAATGTTCCTTTAAAGTGAATGTCATATTTAAAGGAACACTATAGAGTCAGGAACACAAACATTCCTGACCCTATAGTTTTTAACCCACCCTTAGCCCCCCCCCCATAAAAGTTTAAAACTCACCTTATTTCTAGCGCCGCGTGGGTCCGCCGGCGCTGGCTCCGCCCCCCCTTTGTGACAACATCAAAACGGCTAATTTTTAGCCAATGAGAAAGGATTGGATTGGCTAAAATCGGCACCAGTGCGTGGCCAAATGCAGTTTTGGCCAATCAGGTACCCCTCATAGATATGCATTGAATCAATGCATCTCTATGAGGAAAATTCAGCGTCTCCATGCAGAGTGTGGGGACGCTGAACATCAGGGCTGCTTTTTTGGCAGCACTGACCCAGGAAGCACCCTTCAGTGGCCATCTAAGGATTGAAAAGGCAGTGTTTGCATGAAAAAAGCCTGAAGGGAACTATTATGCTCACCAGAACAACTACATTAAGCTGTAGTTGTTCTGGTGACTATAGTGTCCCTTTAAGGCCAGAGTATCTCATCTGAAAGCACTGCTGACTTAGAGTGTTAAGATGTGCGAGATTAAATAAGTACCACATTCACACAAAATGATTTACATACTTATTCACGCATAAGTCACAATGAGTTTAAGTATGTAAACTTGCAAACTTCAAAAAAAAAAAAACTACTTTAATAGAATCTAAGTTACAGGATACATTATAAAAAAAGATGTTTGGAAAAATGCGTTCAGCCATAGAAAGATTAACAAACAATTGATTACCACAAGGAACTAGCTACACTTTTATTCCCTTTTGTTCGGCTGTCCATACGGTCCAGTTCGTTTACCAAATCAACTCTGTGTGGTCCCCTTGTTTGCACCTTTTAATTACCGACCGCCCCTGGCTGTTAACCACAAATTGGTTATTAGTTCAAGTGTTCTCCTGTGTGGCCGCCATTTGTATAACCGAACACACGCGTTCAAACAATTGGCGACTAATTTGTCTCCTGAACGCAGGCAGCGTTACATGGTCGTCGACAGCATAGAACTAATTTTGGATCCACAATCCCGTGAACACCTGGTAAACTGGTACCGCTGCTCATCCAACTTCCCGAACAGTTAGGAGAACGGCGTTCGGGAGGCATAAACTACCGAACAGGGGGAGCATTCGTATCCTAACAGCCAGAGGATAGATTCATCAGTGTTCGTGCGAGAACCCCCTATGATGACTGGTTGTTGCCTTGTTTTCTCTGGAACAGTTTTGGGGCATCACCTCGTTGCCAACTGGTCAAAACTTAATTCGAATGGTGTTCCCGAACCACCAAAGGGATCTGAGTGATATTTCGTCAAAGTGTGCACTCAGATCCAAGCTATTCGGTGATATGACTTTTATGGGGTTCTGAAGTATTAAAATGTATTTTTGGTGTGTTTTAAAATATTGTAGATTTTTCTGTACCTGAGAGATAATTGAGTTATAGATTTTTCTCACGCAATTATCTCTCAAGCACAGAGGATCTTGGGAGGAAAAACACTGTATTTTTGTATAAGAGACCCCATGTAGGAGTATGTGCATACAAGCCGTGTGTGGCCAAAATAAAATCAGTTGACTCCCAGAACTATGTGTTGTCTAGTTACTACAGTGTTTCCCAACCCAGTCCTCAAGGCACACCTACCAGTCCAGGATTTAGGGGTGACCCAGTTGTGTCTAAGGTGTTTTTTCTCTTTTTTTCTAAAAACACCTTAGACGAAACTGGGTAATCCTTAAATCCTGGACTGGTAGGTGTGCCTTGAGGGCTGGGTTGGGAAACACTGGTCTAGTTGCTGGTGGGAGGGAGGAATTGTCGTGGATTATTATACTGCTTCTTTCAGCTTTGAGGAAGGAAAAGTGGAGATACCTATGCTGGGTACAATGTCCCTACAACCTTAAAAAAATATTTCTATGTATTAACACAATACATTATTGTATTTATGATTAAATAATTATTTGTAGTAAATAAGTAGCTGACTTGGAGAATGTTTCCATTTTGGCAATTTTCACTTTAAATGTGAAATTCATTTTGAATACAATTTGAAATCTCACTAAATTGAGAGTGAATTAACTCCATGAAATAAAAAAAATAAAAAAAGAGGAAAAATATCTGCAATCTGACTTAACTATCATTTTATTAATGCATGATTTGCCTGCTGTATTTGATGTTGTTTATCATTTTATATATACACATCTCCTGTGGGTTTTTTTTTTTTTTTTTTTTTAAAGAAAGCCCTAATGTTTTCTAAACAAATATTAGATTTTAAGGTTGCAACATTGTAAAAGTGCCACCTTGTGGGGAATAATTGTAATGGACTTTTTCCATACCAACAAGCTAAAGGAGCTTGTATTAAACGTACATCATTTAATAAAATCAAAAGATTTCTTCTAAAATGAGTCAATCTTGCCTGCTGAAGAGGGCAGCTAAGGAGACTACACAGGTTTATTTCCTGAAGTGAGAATTCAAGTGAATTCAGAGTGAATTTGAAAGTTAAAGGGGTACTTTATGAGACCTTTCTGGTATAATATGCCCCATTAGGGAATGCCCCCCTCTCATTTATTAAATCCAGCACCGCGAGAAGCTCCTGACCCTGCTCTTCCACGCCCCTCCTGGCGTCACTGGGGTCGGGCACAGTCCAATCACAGGCTTCTTAAAGTTTTATATGTTTAGTAAACATACCAGGTGGCAGGTGGGGGTATATGTAGGTACATTACATCCATTATAGTAATATGGGGGTCTTATTTCCCCACATAGGATTTGAATTTTTTATTATAATTTATTTATTTATTTTTGCTTTTGTAATGTGGCTGGTAAGCTAGCGCTGTTTGCCCACTCACTGCTGGTGCTGCAAATACCCGTAGTTTGGATTTCTTTCTAAATCCAGGCCCGGGGTTGAAGCCTGCAGGCACAGATTTAATGAATTAGATTCAGCTTTGGCAGGGTTCAGCTCACCTTAAATCTGCACCCAATTCAGGCCAGTTTAAATAATCCAGACATTGATGAATTCCATCAACAGTTCGGAATTTGGTGTCCGAATTTATGTTCTCTATTATGTTCTCTAACTCTATCTACTGAATGTCCATTTTTTTATATATATCTTCTATTAATGAAAAATATACCACTCACACAGCCACCAGAGGAGCTTCCTGTTGTGGTCCTGCTTTCTTTGTTCTATTTTCAGCTAATGTATATGAGGAGATTCTGATTGATGCAACACAGACATTGCCGGGCATGCATAGTAGCCCCCACAATGCTTCCCTATGAAATCACTGATGATCTCCATTGTGGGATAGACGATTAGAAAATCTGCTAAGTAAATCTGATTAGATTTCTGGAACACTGGAACGCTCTAAATGCATGTTCCTTAAAGGGGCACTCTAAGCATTCTAAGCACTAGAGCATGTATTAGTAGTGTCTGTTTTGTCCAAATGTCACATTACCCTCTTGGTGTATCATTGACATCCAAATATGGAAAAAAGTGACATTGCTAATGCTCAGTGTAACATTGGCTTTAAAAATATGGAGAGCAAGCAGCTGGGTCACAATGCCTGAGGGCGGCACCTTTGGTTTCGTCATACAGCTCAAAAACAGTTTGACATAGAACTAGGAGGCAGTACTTGTGACCTCCTAGCACCATAACTACTTTAATGGGCTTTGGTAGATATGGAGCTTAGAGTGCACCTTTAATTGCACCTTGCCATAAGCAACTCCTCCATTAGCTCCAGAAACCTCTATATAAAGAGGATGCAACCCAAAGTAACTTTTCAGACCATTCTCAATTGGTTTGACTACTTACCTGGGAGAGTGCCAGGGCACTCATGACGCCATAACCACTACATCACACTGTAGTGGATATGGTGCTTGGAGTTTTCCTTTAACAATAACTTTCAGGAAAGCGGATGTTCTGTTGATCTACCTATGTTGGGATTTAAAATATTTATTTTGCACTGGTACATATTTAAACAAGCCAGTGTTTTAAGAACGCAAAAACGAATATCACTTTATGCACTCATTTACATTGATTTTATATTTGGTTTGCTGCATTATTAAGCTTTGCTCTTGCTGTTTTATGTCAATCAATAAGCCTTTCTGTGATTGCAGCCTTAATCATAAAAGTCATACATTTCAATGCTTAGAGAACACTCCCTAACTCTAATTATGAATGCAATCAAAACATACCTTGTGGGAACTCGGCAGAATTGGGGCAACGTTTGATGGATAAGTCCCAAACAGGATATGACAAGGATATAGAATTTATTATAACATCAGGCATGACCTAGCACCACATGAGAAAAGACAATGCAATCTCATGACATCATTTTGCTTTGGAAGGAATGTAACTAATGTGTTTTTGAGTGCCACAGGTAAGATTGCAGGTAAGCAGCAAAAGACTGTTCATTTATCTCATACAAGGTTTTCACAGACTGGAGACAATCAGAACTAACCTGAAAGCATACGAACAAGTGATCAGTGTGACCGCGACTATATGATGTAATATCATGACAATAGAGTCCTTCCTCCATGCATCCATATAGAGGGTGGCGTATATAGAGTGCGCATAATAACTACCTTGGATGAGACAAGCTAAAGCTATATCTCCAGGGACCTCCACTCCGGACTTCCAGCCTGTGTTTGCATCAAAGAACACAATTAGAGGCAAAATTAGGCAAGTTTAAAGAGAAACAGTGTATGAAGCAGGAATAAAAGTGTATTTGTTTTACAGGATGTTACTATCTTAAAGGGTTACTCCAAGCAATGGTATTCCCTCTCACCTAGATCCTCACAGGGCTCCAAGGCTCCCTGGTGGTCCGGTGACACGCTTCCGGCAGAAGCCAAGGCCATTGCCATTCTTTGGCCCAGTGTGTCAGGTGACTGCTCTTAGCCAAAATCTGTTTCCAATTTAACATTAGAGTTAATGATGCTTCTAGAGGTGGAGTTACTCCTCAGGCAGCAAAGGGGTTAAACTTGGTATGTGAAGTGTTTCATAGCTGGTCTCTGCACATCCAGACTTTGGGCATCATGGCCCCTTCAAATCATTGAAGTGATCATGGTGCTTGGAGTAAGCCATTAACATAAATCTTCTCACATGTCACAGGTCAAACAAATTGCACAGGAGAAAAGCAAAAAAAGAGTAATACAGGAAAAACAAAAAATGGATTATGAATTAAGCAGTGAACTGTAAAATAAACAGCAACATTTAGGAAACTGGAAAAGTAGTTTAACTGGAAAATCCCAGCGCTATGTTTATGGTGCAAAAAAAAATTCAATTCAGCTTTTAATTCAACATACCTTATGTATTTAGTAAATAAACCATTCTGTTTTTTTTTATTTATTTTTTTTTGTAATTTTATTTCTATCACCTGGGAATTTTATGTTTTGGAACAAAAAAAGTTAGCTGGAAAAATATTTGATTTTGTATCTAATTTACAAACTTTACTAGGAAACAGGAAGGAAACTATGGAAATTTGTTAACTTTGCAGTTCTATACGAATGACGCATGTGCATGTCCGACACTTCTACAAACAAATGTAGAGAGTGCATGAACATGCACAAGGGTTCATAGGGTGATGTACCCACCCCAATGCAGAAGTGCAATGGGTACATTTTGTTTACTTACCTCTACTGCTTGATTCACCCCAGTAAACAATGAAAGGGCATGTGCTGGCGTGAAGAAATAGGAGAAGTGGCATTACCGCTTTAATTACGCAGTTTAGGTGGGGTTATAAATTAAGCATTGTTATTGAAGTTTTGCAATCTACAATTGCAAAAGCAAAAATCTACCTTTAAATACTATACTTCAGTAATTACTCATGTAATGTGGTCAGTGCTATTTTTAAAGGGAATCTCCAGTGCCAGGAAAACAATCCGTTTTCCTGGCACTGCAGGATTCCTCTTCCTCCCACCCCCCAATCCCCAGTTGCTGAAGGGTTGTAAACCCCTTCAGTGACTTACCTGAGGCAGCGACAGGTCCCACGTCGCTGCCTGGTCCTCCCCCACCGCTCCACCTTCTGCCTACGTCGGCCGGTGGGCGAGACTGATCCCGCCCACCGACCGAGGAGACCTAATGCGCATTTGCCACGCATGCGCATTAGCGCACCCCATAGGAAAGCATTGAAAACGATTTTCAATGCTTTCCTATGGGGAATTGAGCGACGCTGGAGGTCCTCACACAGCGTGAGGACGTCCAGTGACGCTCTAGCCCAGAAAACCTGTGCTATAGAGCAGGAAGTTCCCTCTAGTGGCTGTCTAATACACAGCCACTAGGGGTGGACTTAACCCTGCAAGGTAATTATTGCAGTTTATAAAAAACTGCAATAATTACACTTGCAGGGTTAAGGTTAGTGGGAGTTGGCACCCAGACCACCCCAATGGGCAGAAGTGGTCTGGGTGCCTACAGTGTCCCTTTAACAACTGTTGGGCGTGGGATTTTACCTTTATCATCTAATAGAGCAGGTGTTGTAATGTGAAACTAGGAACATCTGATTTAGTGATATCCTTAGAGATAGCTGAGGGCTTGGCTAAGTGTAAAACTGTTCAAAAACAAAGACATAGGGGTCTCCTTGCACCATTAATGCACCGTAGTATTTATGGTACTTAGAGTGCCCCTTTAAAGTGACAACTAATGCATCATAACAACTATACCGGTTATAGTGCAAGGAGCTACCCTAGCACAGTGACCTGACACACAACTGGTAATACTGATGTTTACAATGCTTTCTAAAAGAGCAATAGAGTTATGATTGTAACCTCGCCTCCTCTTGAAGAAGCCCAGGGGAGGTGGGTGAAACGTCACACTAGTGACATCGCAAGGAGGTGTTCCAGGAAGCTCTACGGACTGCAATCCGGAACTTTTAAAAAACTGTTTGGTGGATGTATAGTGCTATACTGTCTATGCGTGATTGTGGGTACCCAACTGGGAAACTCACATAAGATTTTAATATGCGGTTTTTATGTTTTGTATACTAAAAAAGTGTGTTGCTAATTCGCCTTTGAGTCCAAGTGTCTCTTATCTTCCTTAGTCGATGACACTGTGCTGCTGGAGCTGTGTGCAAGGTGTGAGATATATCCCTCTCAAGTGAAGCCATAAAATCCCAGAGCCATGGTGGAATAGGTTTTGGGAATAGGCTAAATATGAGTGGGTACCTCAGATATCAAAATGTTTAGTTTTTTACTATATTATCAATATTTATTATTGAATGGTCTGCACTATTATGTTCTTATATTATTATTTGCAGATGGGATTTTGAGGAAACCTTTCTGCTAAGTATAATTTCTAGAGCACCGCTGTTTGTTTTCTTTGGTATTCTTGTCACTATTTGTTACACTGTAGTGTAGTGCTGCTGGTTTTCATACATAAGTTTGTGAAGATTGATTTTTAACTTTTACAATCTATATATTTTTTGTATACTTAAGCGCTTTCCACAATTTGTTCACAATTTGTGGCAGAATTCCTTGCACCGTCCCACCAGGAAACCAGGCCACCATCGGGTGTGTCAGAGGAAGCTAATGCAGGTAGTGTAGTCAGTTTGTTATGCAAAGGCAAACAATTATGATCTTAGACATATAAGTCTTAATTGGGAAGAAGAATCCAGGATAGGAATATAACATTTCCATGAGCGAGGAATATACTTAGCTAAGGCTTCTTTGTTTGTTAAAGTGTTTAGCCAATCCATTTTAAACAGAAAACTGAGTCTTAGTTAAGAACAAATGCAAAGGTGGTGCACCCATTTGGTTACAAACTTAAACAATAGTTTTGTTCCCTATGGCAGCAATAATAGTTAAAATTACTTTGTGAAGTATGGAATTATCTGGGGGAGAGATTCCAATAAAAGAAAATCTGGATTAAATAGTAAGGTGGGCATTGTGGTGACTTCCAGGTAGGACTAGAGCCCTCTTCAAAAAGTTTTAATAAAGTGGCGCTCCCACTGACCGTGATATAGGTCAGTTTTGCATGTGCACACTTAAAGGACCACTATAGTGCAAGGGCTAAAGGGGGAGGATTCTTACCTTTCTCCAACGCTGGGCTCCCTCGTCGCTGGGGATGCTCCCTCCCTCTTCCGACGTCATCTGCTGAATGCGCATGCGCGGCAAGAGCTGCGCGCGCATTCAGTCGGTCCATAGTAAAGAATTTCTCAGTGCTTTCCTATGGACGCTGGCGTCTTCTCACTGTGATTGAAGCGCGGAAGCGCCTCTAGCGGCTGTCAATGAGACAGGCACTAGAGGTTGGATTAACCCTAATGTAAACATAGCAGTTTCTCTGAAACTGCTATGTTTACAGCAGGCAGGGTTAACCCTAGATGGACCTGGCACCCAGACCACTTCATTAAGCTGAAGTGGTCTGGGTGCCTATAGTGGTCCTTTAAAACGAGTCGGGGTGTCTTTCCTAGCGTGAGATAGAGGAGAATAATAGGCGTAATGTGTGATCTTCAGGAACATGTCTCTGTAGCCTAACTGGCTTTCCATGCCCCCTCATTATGGCTTCTTATAGGAATCACTTAGAGTGCATGGGAGTGCGGTTGTAAATCAGATTTTTTTTATTTGTTTTTAGCTACGCTGATTGGGAGGCTGGACGAGCTGCAGGAACAAAGGGAGGAAGGTTACATTTAGGCTTCCCCTTGCAGGCTCATTATGTCTATTGCAAAATATATATTTTACTTTAGATATAGAGTTAAAAGAAAGGTCCAAGGCGCCTATTTTGTCCATTTTGTTTACACTTAATGTTAGGAATACATATGGGATTCTAAAAGAAAGCCCTTCATGTTCTTTGAAAACAAAATTTAATATGTATGGGGCACTTAAAGAAAAAAAAAACATAAAATAGGTTTTGTTTTAGTTCAGAACTTGGACAATTGCCTCCATTCTTAAGTGGTCAAGGCACACTGATGCAAATAACAAATATTTTGGTTTTCCATTTTTCCCAGTCTTTTTGAGTTATGTTTCAGGAATGAATGAAGGCTGTTCCCATAAATGAAACATATTTTGTATGATTGTATTTTAAAATCCATTCTTTTTTTTTCTTTTAATTATGGATTGTGTTGCATTTCTAGCATTAGGATAGATACTTCTTAATAGCATGTTTTTATTTTTTATGCTAAAGATATTCCTGGACATACCATGAAAGGCAGAAGAGGGGTCATGGAAGAAGGTGTATTCAGTGAAGAACAAGAGGTAGACACTGTAGGACCAACTGAAGGAATAGAAGAACAGTTTCCAGGCACTCTCAGGAAATTTATCAGCTTCTCTGGGCTGCAGCTGGCACCACTCTGCAAATGGCTGTAGACATAGAAGAAGACCTTATAACACCAGTGTCTGTTTCACCACTGAGCTTCACAAGTACTTCACAAGAGCATCATAAGAACTTTACAGGAACTGGAACAAACATTTATTTTTCCAGTCTAACATAAGAGAAATGTTCCGATTTCAGTGAAGATTATTTTTTTTTGTTTTTTATTGTTCGAAATGGAATGAGATTTGACCAACCCCTTGTCATGCATGGTTCAAAAGTAATTGTTTTTCAATCAGCTGTTTTCTAAGGTTTTACACTGAGGAAACATTTTAGCATAACTTTTAAAAACATCATATTAACAGTACTACAGTTGCAAATACTGTTACATTCCTGTGCTATCTGTCTTCGCACAATCTCCTTTTAACTACTATGGTGTTGTGTAGGATGGCATTTGTTATCTAAGTACAAACCGGTACAGCCACATGCTACCCTCAACCTTTTCAACACAATCCTGGCACAGCAACGTCTGTGTTCACTACTATATGTTCATAGTCACTTGATGGAAGGAACACCTCAACTTCAATGAACATCCAGATTGTGTTTGACGTGTTTTTAACTGATGATGTCAAGTTCAATAGAATTTGTGTGAACAATGGAATAAAACTTAACAAACCATAAAATATAACAACAAAGTAAAATAAATGTATGGATGGAAGGCTGAGCCACTACACCACTAGGTGATATACAAATCCCACAACACCTAGTCTATTGGGCTGCCACCGGATGCCTGTAGCCTGATGTCAGACATCCAATATGCACAAAATTGATTTGGGCCAGCTCGGAACTCTAAACCTCTGGCAGTAGAGGAGTTAAACTTTATAAGTTTTAAAGTGAAATGCTGCACATACAGACTCCAGGCACGTAATAAAGCAGTAATTCCAAACCCCATAGCTTCTCCTTCCCATACAAGACAGCAGTGGCGGCTCTAGACTTTATGAGGCCTTAGGCGAAAGTCAAACAAGAGGCCCCCACTAACACTCATAGTAAAAAAAACATATAGGGGTTGCATCGTGTGTATAATGAGCTGCTGTTATATTGAATGACAGGCTTGCAGCACTGGATACAGAGATTTACTCTCTGTATTCACTGTTGGGGTGAGTGTGGCACGGTTGAAGGAGAAAGTGTACCAGGGTGAGGGTAGGTGAGAGTGACAGGATGAGGGAGGGTTATGTGACAGGGTGAGCGTGGCATGTCTAGGCAGGATGAGTGACAGGATAGGAGACGTTAATGTGATAGGGTGAGTGTGGAAGAGCGAGGGCCGGTAATTGTGGTATGGATGGAGAGGGTGAGAGCAACAAGATTAGGAGAGGTTAATGTGAGCGAGGCTGGGTGAAGGGGGCATGACAGCATGTGGGGGGTGACAGTGTGGGGGTGGCTGTATGTGTGTGGAATTGTGATGGTGGGTAGGTGAGAGTGTGGGAGGCAGTGTTGAAAAGGGTGACAGTGTGTGCAGTGGCAGTGTGTGGGGGAGTGACTGTATGTATTGGTGACAGTGTTGGGGCGACAATATGGGGTGCAAGTGTGTGAAAGGGTAACAGGGTGAGGGAGCAGTGTAGAGGAATGTGACAGTTTAGGGGGCAGGGTGTGAGTGGGTGATAGTGAGGAGGAAGATGACAGTGTGGGGTGGCAGTGTGGAGGATGGTGACAGTGTGTGACAGTGTGTGACAGTGTGGGGGGTCAGGGTGTGTGGGACACAGTGTAGAGAGGGCAGGGTGTGCGACAGCATGAGGGGGCAGTGTGTACGACAGTGTAGGGGGGAAGGGTGTGTGACCGTGTGGGTGGCAAAGTGTGTGGAAGACAGTGGAGGGGGTAGTGTTTGTGACAGTGGAGGGGGCATGTTGTGTGAGAAACTGTGTGAGAGACAGTGTGTATGACAGTGTGGGGTGCAGGGTGTGTGAGAGTGATTGAGTCAGTGGAGGAGGCAGAATGTGTGGGAGACAGTGTGGGGTATGTGGTGGTCAGTGTGGGGGGCAGGGTATGTGGGGTGCAGTGTGGGGGTCAGGATATGTGGTGGTCATTGTGGGGGCAGGGTATGTGGTGGTCAATGTGGGGGACAGTGTATGTGGGGGACAGTGTCTGTGGTGGTCAGTGCGGGGGGCAGTGTATGTGGTGGTCAGTGTGGGAGGCAGTGTATGTGGTGGTCAGTGTGAGGGGCAGGGTATGTGGTTGTCAGTGTGGTCGTCAGTGTGGGGGCAGTGTATGTGGTTGTCAGTGTGGTCGTCAGTGTGGGTGGCAGTGTATGCGGTGGTCAGTGTTGGGGTAGGGTATGTGGTTGTCAGTGTGGGGGGCAGTGTATGTGGTGGTCAGTGTGGGGGGCAGTGTATGTGGGGGTCATCGGTGTGGGGGGCAGTGTATGTGGTGGTCAGTGTATGTGGGGGGCAGGGCATGTGGTGGGCAGTGTGAGGGCAGTGTATGTGGGGGCAGGGTATGTGGCTGGCAGGGAAACGTAGGGGCAGTGTACGTGGTGGGCAGGGCAGTGTAGGGGGCAGGCAATGTGGGTGGCAGGGCAACATGGGTGCAGTGTATGTGGGTGCCCTGAGGCGATTTAGGCGTCCGCGAGGCTTGGAACTCGTTAAACGAGATAAAAGAAGGGGTGATTATGACAAGTTCTTAAGGCAACGCGAGAGGTTTTGGATTTATAGACTGAACACATTACAACCAAATGGGTTAAACAAAGGTTTCTTGTTTGCACCCTTCATCTAAACTATCTATGTTATCTCCACCATGTATGGACCATTTATGGCTATCTAGGAGTGACTTGCTCACTCCCCTCATGATATATTAACTCATCTCAATTTTGGTGGAGTAATTGCTACCTAGGAGATAACTAATAGCTACCAAGGAGTGACTTGTTCACTCCAATTATGGCATATGGACTCAGTCTATTTATTTTATCACTTTTTTATTTTTTGGTTGATTCTGATGTCCAACCTACTTTAAATGACACTCTCACCTATCTTTCATACATATGTAACTGCCATCTCCAAGTCTGTCCCCTATGGGATCTCTTTAATGTAGACTGATTACTTAGGATCCTATGGTTAATAAATATTGTACACACTTTAGAGTCTCCTACCCTCTTGTACTGAATTCTAATATCGACAGTACAATCTCTGGTTAGGTCTTTTTTAAGTTTGGGGCATATACATTCATGTATACCTATATCATACCTTGTGATCCATGCCCCTATTATCATTATCATTTTTCTACATCGACTATGGCATCTGATCAGTATAATTGTTTTTCTCCTTTGAACTAATTATCTTCATCTATTCCCTTCACAGGGATATTCCATTTAGTACCATTTGCTACATTGACTCTACAATTATGAATAGACTTTCCCTCCACGGAATAGATTGATCTCACTCACTTTCGAAACGATCATACTACATTTCGGCATTGAAGGGGTTATTCCCACTTCATGCCGTGTCTCCATGTTCCCTACATCGCTATAAGCCCCGTCCACTACTGGTACGTCATAATGACGTCGGCCGACGGAGGCCGGCACTAAGGGGGTTTAAATGATGGCGCCAAACACACAGTGAGTTCAGCTCTTGACAAAGGCGCATGCGAGCGCCGAAACGCGCGTTGAGCAATCCGTTGTACACTATGTACTTTAGAATTTAAAAATATATTCTGCTTTTGTGCAATACTTTTTGATTAATCTCTAGGGTTGGGCTGGGTGGAAACTGGGTGGAAACTTTCTTCCTGAGCAATCCGCTGTACACTATGTACTTTAGTACCTAAATATTCTTTGCTCTTGTGCATACCAATTTGATTAATCTCTAGGGTTGGATTGGGGGAGAACTTTCTCCCTTGGCTGAATTAGCAGTTGATTTTTGGGTCTACGCTATTTAGTGGCAGGTAATCTGATACTCTGTTCTATTTAACAACTATATAGACTAGCCATTGCGTTATTCAGCCTACTTTGTTGGATCCTACTATTTTATCCGCTCCCTATTCCTTATGCAGGTTTTTGACAATAGTGAACCTATTAGATTTATACTATTATTTTCTTTATTTTCTTTTGTCCGGCAGGACTTCACCTATTAGGTTCACTTTTCACGTTACTCCCATGTGTTTTCCTAGTCCGAATATAACTAGGATCACTATCCAGCACTTAGATGGGGTTTCTTGTTGACTAGCTATCTGTCTAAACTTCTTAGTTTATCCCTTTTTTCGCTCTATGCTATCGGGCGCCTCCCAACCCTATACAGAATAGGTACAGACTGGGGCTACCCCCTTCAGGCATCACTATAAGTATTGTATCTATCTGTATATTCTATCCAAACTAGATACTTTTTTATCTCCCTTGTTCTTTACAACAAGTTGGGTCTTGGTTTTGTAATAACCTCTCTGTCACTGGTCTATTGATACTTCACAATATGTTACTAATACTAAATTACCACTAAATAGCAGTCTGACACTGAGCAATATTACCACTTCTATTGCATACTAGCTGTTATATCTACTTTTAATTACTAGCTGTATTATCTATACACTATTACTGTTACTGTATTTTGCTGTTCCCCTAATGGGGGTATTAAAAATGTATTATTTTTTTTTCTTTAGTTCTTTCCTTTAGCTCTGTGATTGCATATTAGCTGCTTCACACTAACAGAGCGACTATCCTGTAAGGGTATAGAGACTGACTTTGGGGACACTTTTTTCTAGTTAACCAATTTCAGCCTCTTCTCTTTTTATATTCGAATTATATTTATATATATACATTTTTCTTAGAAAACACAAAGATATACTTCAGGCTAGTTACTGCAATCAGTAGTTACTGATATTAGTCTCTCTCTTGATAAGAGGAGGGGTGGAAACAGAACCGAGTTGTTACTGTCTCCCCAGCTCATGGGTGGGGGCCGGGGCGGGGAGGACAATAGGTCCCCCCCCCATTGGTATTTAGGGCCCCCACCCGCCGCTCAAGGGTGGGGGCCGGGGGGGAGGACAATAGGTCCCCCCCTATTGGTATTTAGGGCCCCCACCCGCCGCTCAGGGGTGGGGGCCGTGGGGGAGGAAAATAGGTCCCCCCCATTGGTATTTAGGGCCCCCACCCGCCCCTGAGCGGTGGGGGCCAGGGGGAGGACAATAGGTCCTCGACCCTTTTTTTTTTTTTTACAGTGAGCAGCCACAGGTTTAATAGACATGCCCCTACTCGCGGTATTGCGAGTAGGGGCACAATTTACTAATACTAAGTAATTTTTACTTAGTATTAGTAAATTTGGCTGAAAGACCACAAAAAAAAAATAGGGGGCGGACCGAACATCGCATATGTTCGCCATCCGTGGCGAACACGAACACGCTATGTTCGCCAGGAACTATTCGCCAGCGAACCATTCGGGACATCACTAGTCATAATCAACTGACAGTATTTGATTGCTACATACTGCTGGGAATAGTATTTTTTTTCCTGACAATCTTTATTTTGATTTATCAAAGATTCAACAGT